>NC_142472.1:60686843-60989873 GCF_049115385.1 Moschus berezovskii | reverse complement strand
TCAGCATTCATTATTCCTTCTTCTTCTATGAACCACTCCTTCCCCACTCTTGGTCTACCTGGTTCAGGTGGGCTGACTCTATTACCAGACCTGTTGGGTAGTCTTGTGATCCAGACCTGTCAATCAGCATATTCTAGCTATATGGTCAGTAAGATTGGTACAGAAATGAGTACACAATTCAAGTTATTTCAATTAAACTTTGCTGAAACTACTTGAGAAAGAAGCATTTTCTGTTCCTGGTAGGGTTACAAATGCATCACTGCTATAACACAGAGAAGCTTGACTGTGAATGATGCCAATGCAGAAAAGTATCAGAGACACAACATCTTATGACACTGAGGAACCCCTGGGTACAGCTTACCTGAACTAACCCAATTCTGTGTCTCTCAGTTATATGATCCAAAACACCTTTGTATTTTAAAACTGATTTAAGCTGATATTCTGTTGCTGCTAAGTCACTTCAGTCATGTCCGACTCTGTGTGACCCCATAGACGGAAGCCCACCAGGCTCCCCCGTCCCTGGGATTCTCCAGGCAAGAACACTGGAGTGGGTTGCCATTTCCTTCTCCAATGTGTGAAAGTGAAAAGTGAAAGTGAAGTCGCTCAGTCGTGTCCGACCCTTAGCGACCCCACGGGCTACAGCCTACCAGGCTCCTCCATCCATGGGATTTTCCAGGCAAGAGTACTGGAGTGGCTTGCCATTGCCTTCTCCTAAGTTGATATTCTGTTACTTGTAACCAAAAATCTAAAGTACACTGGCAATTCTTAAAATGTCAAATAAAAATTATCTTTATTCATTAGATTGTCAAACATTATTAAGTTTCATAATACTCATTGTTGGCCAGGGTGTGACAAAACACGATATTTCATTGTACAGTTGGTAGACATATAACTGGTATAAATTTCTTATGGGAAAAACGTAATATTTTTAAAAATACGCACATGTTTTGGATCTACTAATTCCACTCTGAGGAATTTATAGTATGGGAAGAATAAGATGCAAGGGCATTTTTTACAGAATTGCCTTAAATGGCAAAAAACAAATAAAAACTAGAAGTAGTTTAAATTTCCAATAAAGGATTAGTTAAATAATGACACACCCCCACTGCTGTGTACTGTGCAGGAAATTAAAAAGGCAGAAGAGAAAAAATTCCAAGATAAGTTAATTCAATAAATACTGAGTGCCTACTATGTGGCAGAAATTATGCTAGACCTTAAAATAAGATAAACAAGGTCACTGTTCTCATGAAGTTTGTATTTAAATGTAGGTATATATCTGTGCATTTAAGAGAATGTATGTGTATGTGTATATGTGTTCCTGTCTGCCTATAGAGACAGATACAGACAAAATGTAAATAAACAATTTGGTAAATGAGAAACTATCAGCGATCAGTGCTCTGTTGACAATTAAAACTGTATGGATAGGAAAGGCATCTCTAAAGAACTTGGAGCAGTGACACGAACGACCAGGAGAAGCTAATCATAAGAAATTCTGGAGTGAGGGAATTCAAGACAGAGGAAGAGCTAGTGCAAAGGCTCAAAGTGGGGCCCTGATGACATGTTCAAGGAACTGAAAGAAAAGTAATGTGACTAAAGCATAATAAATGAGAGGAAGAGTTTATGAGAAGAGTTAAAGTCAGCAGAGGCATGTCATATGGCTTTGGAGACCAGAATGATGAAGCATATTTTATGGGTGGAAAGTGCCGTGGAAAGACACTCAGTGGTTTTAAGCACGAGAGAAACAACATCTGAGTTAAGCTTTAGAAAGGTAACTCCAATGGTTCTGTGGAGAATGGATTAGAGATAACATTAAATTATCAGGACTATTAATAGAATTGAAAAATAGCCAGTTGTAAGAACAGCATCATTTAGCATAATCAATGTTTTCCTAAAAATCCTATAGTATACATGCTTAAAGTATTCTTGGTTAAATATTCAGAGAAAAATTTTCAAAGAATACACGCGAAACTATAACAATAGTCGCCTCTGGGGAGTAAGAATAGTGATAATTTTTAGTTTTCCATCATTCTTTTTTTATATTTGATTATAACTTTGGTTTATCCCATGTACAGAATTTTCGATGGCTTTTTAAATTATACGACTCACAGTGTATATGTCAATGCTACTCTCCCAATTTGTCCCACTTTCCTCCTCCCCCTGTGCCCACATATCCATTCTTTACATCTGCGTCTATTCCTGACCTGGAAATAGATTTCATGTGTAAAACAAACAGCTACTGGGAAACTCCTGTAGGGCTTCTGAGGTGGCACTAGTGGTAAAGATCCCTCCTGCCCGATGCAGGAGACATAAGAAACCTGGATTTGATCCCTGAGTCGGGAAGATCCCCTCGAGGAGGACACAGCAACACTCCAGTATTCTTGCCTGAAGAATCTCATGGACAGAGGAGCCTGGTGGGTTGCAGTCTATAGGGTCGCAAAGAGTCAGACACGACTGAAGCAACTTAGCACTGTGCTGACCTAGAGGGGTGGCATGGTCAGGTGGGAGGGAGTTTCAAAACGCAGGGGATATAGGCATCCATAGTTGATTTACTTTGTTGTACACTAGGAACTAACAAGACCTTGTAAAGCAATTATACTTCAATAAAAAATAAGTTAGATGACCCAGGAATATCTTTCAAATTGGAAGATTTTAATTTTCATAAATTTTAATAAATTATAGCAACTTTATATTTCAGCTAGCAAACAATAAAGATGTATTTTAAAATATAAATTCCTGCTATCAATATTTACCAATATTTGAATCACCTTATGTCAGAACTTTTCTAGTTAAAACAAGTTAAGCAAGAACATGACGTAGAAGAGACAAAGGCAAAGGGTGAGATATTCCATAGGAGAGCTGGCACAGTTTCTTAATAAGTCACTGTCATGAAAAAGAAAAGGCAGTGGTGAGGAACTATTCTGACCTGGAAAACACGTAAGAGACCTAAGAATTAAACATACTATGTGGTTATGGTACTTAATTAAGTCCATGGGACTTAAAGATTTTGTGCAGCAAAGGAAACCACTGACAAAATGAAAAGATAATCTACTGAATGGGAGAAATTATTTGCAAATTATATGACTGACAAGGGGTTAATATCCAACTTATTAAAAAAGTCCATACAATTCAAATTAAAACAAATAAGCAAACCAATTTAAAAACTGGGCAAAGGACCGGCATAGACATTTCCCCAAAAGCACATACAGGCGGCCAACAGTCACATGAAAAGATGAAAGAGAAAAACGAAACTACAATGAGGTATCAGTTCACAGCTGTCAAAAAGGCTATCACCAAAAAGACCCACACATAATAAATGTTGGTGAGAATGTGGAGAAAAGAGAACGAAGCTGGTGGGAATGTAAATTTCCTTAGTGGTGTAGCCACTAAGGAAAATAGTATGAAGATTCCTCAAAAAACTAAATATAGAATTAGCACTGTGTTCATGCTGTCGCTTCAGTTGTGTCTGACTCTTTGCAACTCTATGGACTGTAGCCACCTAGGCTCCTAAGTCTATGGGATTCTCCAGGTAAGAATACTGGAGTTGGGGGCCATTCCCTTCTCCAGGGGATCTTGCCAAACCAGGGATTGAAACCATGTCTCTTGCATTGGCAGGTGGGTTCTTTACCACTAGCACCACCTGGGAAGCCCCAGAGCTAACATATGATCTAGCAATTCTACTCCTGGGTATATATTTGAAGAAAATGAAAGCACTAATTCAAAACGATACATGCAGCCCAGTGTTCACAGCAACATTACAACAGCCAAGATATGGAAGTGACCAAAGTGTCTATCAACAGATGAATGGATAAAGAGAATGTCACAGACACATATACACCCACACTGTAGAATGCTACTCGGCCATAAAAGAATGAAAATTTTGTCATTTGTAACAACATCGATGAACCTGGAGAGTATTATGCTTACTGAAATAAGTCAGACAGAAAAAAGACAAATACTGTATAGTATCACTTAGATGTGGAATCTAATAAAATAAAACAAACACATGGTTATAACAAAATAGAAACAGACTTACAGAAATAAAGAACAAATTAGCAGTTACCAGTCAGGTGAGAGAAGGTGGGGAGGGACAAGTTAAGAAGAGGGGGTTAAGAGGTACACACTACCATGAAAAAATAAATAAGTTACAAGGATATATTGTACAGCAAAGAGAATATAGCCAGCATTTATAATAACTTTAAATGGAATATAACCTATAAAAATTTTGAATCACTGTTTTGTACCTCTGTTACAAATATAATATTGTATATCAACTACATTTCAATTAAAAAAGGGATAAGAAAAAATAAATTGCTCATTAAAAAAAAATTACTGTGTGGTCCCTGACTGAATACTATCTTGAACAAACCAATCTTTAAAGACATACAGTAGGTAACTAGAATAACCTGACTATGGTCACAGTGTTAGATAACATTAGGGAAATACAATTAAGTTTTGTTAGGTGTGAAGATAGTATTCTGGTAATGGAGGAAAATGTATTTCTCATAATAAAGTATTTAGGGATAAAGTATAACATATTTAATTTACCTTAAAGCACTTCAGTAAAACAAAAAAAGCTAAAATGTTAATAACTAACATCTAGGTATTGGGTCAGTTGAGTTCAGTTCAGTCGCTCAGTCGTGTCCGACTCTTTGCGACCCCATGAATCACAGCACGCCAGACCCCCCTGTCCATCACCAACTCCTGGAGTTCACTCAAACTCATGTCCATCGAGTCGGTGATGCCATCCAGCCATCTCATTCTGTCGTCCCCTTCTCCTCCCACCCCCAATCCCTCCAAGCATCAGAGTCTTTTCCAGTGAGTCAACTCTTCACATGAGGTGGCCAAAGTATTGGAGTTTCAGCTTTAGCATTAGTCCTTTCAATGAACACCCAGGATTGATCTCCTTTAGAATGGACTGGTTGGATCTCCCTGCAGTTCAAGGGAATCTCAAGAGTCTTCTCCAACACCATAGTTCAAAAGCATCAATTCTTTGGCGATCAGCTTTCTTCACAGTCCAACTCTCACATCCATACATGACCAGTGGAAAAACCATAGCCTTGACTAGACGGACCTTGGTTGGCAAAGTAATTTCTCTGCTTTTTAATATGCTATCTAGGTTGGTCATAAATTTCCTTCCAAGGAGTAAGGGTCTTTTAATTTCATGGCTGCAATCAGCATCCACAGTGATTTTGGAGCCCTAAAATATAAAGTCTGACACTGTTTCCACTGTTTCCCCATCTATTTCCCATGAAGTGATGGGACCAGATGCCATGATCTTTGTTTTTTGAATGTTGAGCTTCAAGCCACTTTTTCACTCTACTCTTTCACTTTCATCAAGAGGCTTTTTAGTTCCTCTTCACTCTCTGCCATAAGGGTGGTGTCATCTGCATATCTGAGGTTATTGATATTTCTCCCGGCAATCTTGATTCCAGCTTGTGCTTCTTCCAGCCCAGCGTTCCTCATGATGTACTCTGCATATAAGTTAAATAAGTAGGGTGACAGTGTACAACTTTGATGTACTCCTTTTCCTATTTGGAACCAGTCTGTTGTTCCATGTCCAGTTCTAACTGTTGCCTCCTGACCTGCATACAGGTTTCTCAAGAGGCAGGTCAGGTGGTCTGGTATTCCCATCTCTTTCAGAATTTTCCACAGTTTATTGTATCAAAAGGTATTGGGTAAGTGGGTATTAATAACTGTTGGTGCTTTTCTTTTGAAAAATTTTATAATAAAAAGTCAAAATAAAATAAAAATGGAATGTAAAAACCAAAAAAAAATCTTTCAAATTCTAACCAATATTGCTTATGTTTTAAGTTGTTCTTATCAATAAGAATGTTTTTTTTTTATATTTTATTTATTTATTTATTTATTTTATTTTTAAAAAGAATTTTATTAAAAAAGCACAAATGCAAAGAAATGAACAGAGGAAAATTTATGCGTCGAACCTGGACTGGTCACTTATGATAATATACATATACAATAAGAATGTTTTTAAATTGGAAATTTTGTGTTTGCAAAATGTGTGAAAATTTGGTCTCTTAAATAGATTAACTCTCCCCTTCACAGTTTTATGCACACTATTAATTTGCTTAATATGGCCTTTCATCATCAGGTGAAATTCAACTAATCACAACACAATTCCCACTTACATTCTTAAGAAACGGAGCCTGAAGTAATGAAGCATTAATAAAAGGAAGTGTTAGGAATTATATTTTGTTGGCTTTAACTGAGTGTATTTCTTTTAATACTTTTTCACAGAGTGAATAAACACAGTTAATTATATTATGAAAAAAGATAAACTTTGAGACAAAATTGCAATTTGATTAGCAAAGTTCATGAGCAGGTTAGTACATGGGTTGGTTCCACATGGGACCGAAGTCTCTGTAGAGGGAGAGTGACTCACTCCAGGCATTGCTGTTGCCTCCTCTGCTTCTATTTGACATGGTTGTCCCAGCATTTAGGAAAGGTGGAGCGCATCTAGGAGATAAGTAGTCACCAGGCATTTAATCGGAGAAGGCAATGGCAAGCCACTCCAGTACTATTGCCTAGAAAATCCCATGGATGGAGGAGCCTGGTAGGCTGCAGTCCGTGGGGTCGCTAAGGGTCGGACACGACTGAGCGACTTCACTTTCACTTTTCACTTTCACACATTGGAGAAGGAAATGGCAACCCACTCCAGTGTTCTTGCCTGGAGAATCCCAGGGACGGGGGAGCCTGGTGGGCTTCCGTCTATGGGGTCACGCAGAGTCAGACACGACTGAAGTGACTTAGCAGCAGCAGCAGCAGGCATTTAATAAAAAAAAAAAAAACTTTCTACCTATCTATTGTGGGGAAATTATAGGTAAGAAATGAGAAGGAAATACAACCTGTATTCAGTTCAGTTCAGTCGCTTAGTCGTGTCCGACTCTTTGCGACCCCGTGAATCACAGCACGCCAGGCCTCCCTGTCCTTCACCAACTCCCGGAGTTCACTCAAATTCACGTCCATTGAGTCGGTGATGCCATCCAGCCAACTCATCCTCTGTCGTCCCTGTCTCCTCCTGCCCCCAATCCCTCCCAGTATCAGAGTCTTTTCCAGTGAGTCAACTCTTCTCATGAGATGGCCAAAGTATTGGAGTTTCAGCTTTAGCATCAGTCCTTCCAATGAACACCCAGGACTGATCTCCTTTAGAATGGACTGGTTGGATCTCCTTGTAGTCCAAGGGATTCTCAAGAGTCTTCTCCAACACCACAGTTCAAAAGCATCAATTCTTCGGCGATCAGCTTTCTTCACAGTCCAACTCTCACATCCATACATGACCACAGGAAAAACCATAGCCTTGACTAGACGGACTTTTGTAGGGAAAGTAACGTCTCTGCTTTTTAATATGCTATCTAGGTTGGTCATAACTTTCCTTCCAAGGAGTAAGCGTCTTTTAAGTTCATGGCTGTTTTAACTAGTGCAATTTCTCCTAGAATTGTGGGGATAAAATGAGAAGATCTATGTACACTGCTTTAGCACTATGCCTGGCACATAATAGTATGTGTCAAATGTGCGCTGTTATCATTACCCCAGAATAATTCCTAAGAAAGTTAGTTTAAAATATCTTAGTGAAAAGTACTCAATTTTACATAAAAACAATAGAGGTAAAAATAAGATACCTTAAATCTTCATGTGTCAGTTCTAAAAGATGTCAAAGTGCTAAGTAGTGGGGTGATGATGAGTCTGTAAGTTTCAAGATCATCACTACTGAATACTCCATTTCAGTTGGGAAGCAAGGTTCAAAGAGACTGACTCTGGCCTAATTTTGCTACAATGATGCTGTATTTTAGATGTGACACATGGCAGGTGAAATAAAAGCACAGAGAGCACACACCAGAAAAGTGCTCCAGTTATTCCCAGTTCCTTTTTTTAACAGCTTACATTTTTAAAAGTAGGACAGGCTGCAGTATTTTCACCTCTCTATCTCCCTTTCTGAAAGGATAGGACACTTAGCTAAATGGGAAGGCACAAGAAAAGAGGCTAAGCGGACTTTAGCATAAGCAGACAAGGCAGGACTGGGTGGGGACTTCTGTGTAAATCCTTAAAGCTCCCTGTCACCCTCTATGTGTCCCCAACAAACAACAGTGGAGGAGAAAACAAACCAAAAATGTATCGCTATTTCTGGGTGTGTGTGTGTGTGCATACTAAGTCGCTTTAGTCGTGTCCAATAGACTGTGGCCCGCCAGGCGCCTCTGTCCATGGGAGTCTCCAGGCAAGAATAATGGAACCTGCCATTTCCTACCCCAGGGGCCTGACCCTGGGATTGAACCTGCCTCTATTCTGTCTCCTGCATTAGCAGGAGGGTTCTTTACCACTAGCGCCACCTGGGAAGCCCTTCTGGGTACTATGTTCCTGTGTTAGTCGCTCAGTCCGGTCCAACTCTTTGCAATCCCACAGGCTGTAGCCTGTCAGGCTCCTCTGTCCATGAGATTCTCCAGATAAGAATACTCGAGTGGCTTGCCATTCCCTTCTGCAGAGGATCTTCCCGCTCCCGGGAATGAACCCTGGTCTCCAGCATTGCAGGCAGATTCTTTACCGTTTGAGCTACAGGGAAGTTCTGGGTACTAAGTGGATGTGAATCAACTTGCTTCTTTGTCTTCACTTTTTGTGGTTTTTCTTCCTTCCAGTTAGAAGGAAAGGAGCATAATACACAACCAGGTGAACTAAAAATGACTGTCAGCTATTCAGGGTATGGGCCAGTTCTTAACTGTCTTTTTCTTTCCACTGCCTGGCACAGAGTAGCTGTGTAATAAATGCTTATGTGATGAAAGAATAAGTGAATGAATACAATTATTAACTTGAAACTGGTACCCTTTTGCATAGTACCCCTTGCAAATTATTGCCTTCAGTTTGGATTATTCCATGAGTTTGGAACAGTATCCTCTGTCCACAGGATTCTCCAGACAAGAATACTGGAGTGGGTTGCCATGTACTCCTTTTGCCTGGATCTTCCAGATGCAGGTGTCAAACCCAACCCCTCCATATATTGGCAGGTGGGTTCTTTACCAGTAGCACCACCTGGGAAGCCCAAAACAATATCCAGATTTTGCCAATACATACCTTGTCTTAAGCAAAGGAGAAAAGGAAAGATATACCCATTTGAATGCAGAGCCTCAAAGAATAGCAAGGAGAAGTAAGAAAGCCTTCCTCAGCGATCAATGCAAAGAAATAGAGGAAAACAATAGAATGGGAAAGACTAGAGAGCTCTTCAAGAAAATTAGAGATACCAAGGGAACATTTCATGCAAAGATGGGCTCAATAAAGGAAGAAATGGTATGGACCTAACAGAAGCAGAAGATATTAAGAAGAGGTGGCAAGAATACACAGAAGAACTGTACAAAAAAGATCTTTATGATCCAGATATCACGATGGTGTGATCACTCACCTAGAGCCAGACATCCTGGAATGTGAAGTCAAGGAAGTATCACTATGTAAAAGCTAGTGGAGGTGATGGAATTCCAGTTGAGCTATTTCAAATCCTGAAAGATGATGCTGTGAAAGTGCTGCACTCAATATGCCAGCAAATTTGGAAAACTCAGCAGTGGTCACAGGATTGGAAAAGGTCAGTTTTTATTCCAATCCCAAAGAAAGGCAGTGCCAAAGAATGCTCAAACTACCGCACAATTGCACTTATCTCATACACTAGTAAAGTTATACTTAAATTTTTCCAAGCCAGGCTTCAGCAATACATGAATTGTGAACTTCCAGATGTTCAAGCTGGTTTTAGAAAAGGCAGAGGAACCAGAGATCAAATTGTCAACATCTTCTGGATCATCGAAAAAGCAAGAAAACTCCAGAAAAACATCTATTTCTGCTTTATTGACTATGCCAAAGCCTTTGACTGTGTGGATCACAATAAAATGTGGAAAATTCTGAAAGAGATGGGAATACCAGACCACCTGACCTGCCTCTTGAAAAACCTGTATGCAGGTCAGGAAGCAACAGTTAGAACTGGACATGGAACAACAGACTGGTTCCAAATAGGAAAACGAGTACCTCAGAGCTGTATATTGTTACCTTGCTTTTTTAACTTATATGCAGAGTACATCAAGACAAACGCTGGGCTGGAAGAAGCACAAGCTGGAATCAAGATTGCCGGGAGAAGTATCAATAACCTCAGATATGCAGATGCCACCACCTTTATGGCAGAAAGTGAAGAGGAACTAAAGAGCCTCTTGATGAAAGTGAGAGAGGAGAGTGAAAAAGTTGGCTTAAAGCTCAACATTCAGAAAACTAAGATCATGGCATCCGGTCCCATCACTTCATGGCAAATAGATGGGGAAACGGTGGCTGACTTTATTTTTCTGGGCTTCAAAATCACTGCAGATGGTGATTGCAGCCATGAAATTAAAAGATGCTTACTCCTTGGAAGGAAAGTTAAGACCAACCTAGACAGCATATTAAAAAGCAGAGACATTGCTTTGTCAAAAAGGTCCGTCAAGTCAAGGCTATGGTTTTTCCAGTGGTCATGTATGGATGTGAGAGTTGGACTATAAAGAAAGCTATGCGCAGAAGAATTGATGTTTTTGAACTATGGTTTTGGAGAAGACTCTTAAGAGTCCTTTGGACTACAAGGAGATCCAATCATCCAAGGAGATCCATCCTAAAGGAGAACAGTCCTGGGTGTTCATTGGGAGGACTGATTTGAAGCTGAAACTCTAATCCTTTGGCCACTTGATGCGAAGAGCTTACTCATTTGAAAAGACCCTGATGCTGGGAAAGATTGAGGGCAAGAGGAGAATGGGACGACAGAGGATGAGATGGCTGGATGGCATCACCAACTCAATGGACATGGGTTTGGGTGGACTCCAGGAGTTCGTGTTGGACAGGGAGGCCTGGCATGCTGCAGTTCATGGGGTCGCAAAGAGCTGGATACGACTGAGGGACTGGACTGAAGTGAACCTTGTCTTAAAATAGTACTTATCCTTCAGTTTTGCAATAGAATCCATTCTTACAAAAACTATTTTCAAATTGGGTTCTATGTTATGGCAACCTTCAACATACATTTAGAAAAAATTTCATACTTGGCAGAAGCTTTTTTTGGCAGATGGTATATAATTAAATTTACACATTCACATTTTCGTCTCCTAACCAGTTTTATATCATCATAGCCAGCTACCAATACACTTAGTTTTGCCCATTTTTCATGTTTTGTTGTTTAAGCTTGAGCATTAGGTAAATTACACGCTAAAGCAAATAAAACTAATTTCATTTTAGATATTGTTGATTTATAATGAGAAAGATAAAATGACTGTAGAAACTTGCACCACATTGCCCAGTTGAGCACTCCGTACGCTAACAAGGTAAATAAACCCTTTTCTATGTGGTATGTAGGTGTTTGGCAATATCAAGGGTGGACAGTTGAGAGTATTCACAATTCAGTGCATCCATTTGCATTATCACATTTCTAAACCTCCAGGCATTATCACTTCCTTTTTAAAGTGGCATAATAATTTGGGAAATAATGGTAATGCTTATCATCATCTGTCAATCAAATAACTCCCGTGTTAACAAAACATATTTTTTCCACACAATGAATGGGTGTGTGTGTGTGATGTCTTATGCTCATGTCAATATTAGTAAGATTTGGCTCTTGTGATCAAACTATTTCATTTATCAGAGGGCTTGACTGGCAAATAGGAAAATTCCATTTACACTTTAGTGAGCAAGGGGCTGTGCTTCACGTCAAAGCCACATAACCACTGTAATTGCAGAGTAAAATTCATGGGTGTATGTAAATAACTGAATCAGTGGCACATATCATGCTTTAAGATAGATTTTGCCACAAAAATCACATCTCCATGAGGAAAATCTGTATAAATTTGGAGAAAAATCTCTACACTTAGTATTGGTTGAGTACTGAAAAGATATGTCAATGATGGGTTGTTTCATTTGCTGCCCATCATGTCAAACAATACATATGACCTCTAACCTGCACATGTAATGAATAAAATTTGAACTTGTGATGTCTAATCTGAAGAGGGGTCTAATATATTTTACTGATGAGGAACTTTCATTGCTCCTGTGCTCTTCAACTATTCAGTTAAGTGGGTAAAGGAAGAGTGAGAATATTATAAATGCAATAAAATATTTCATTTAAATAAATGTGTATCTCAAATTTAAATAAACATTTAACTTCAGTAATTTGATGTTTAAGGCTTTCATTAACTTGGAAATCTACACAGATGAAAAAACAGTCATTTACTGCATGAAAAATATTTCATATTTTATTGAAAACTGTTGCTTTTGATTTTATTAAAATAAAATTAAACCGATCTTCATCACTAGATTGTTTTCAATCACAAACTCTCAATTGAGAATTACAGAATTTTGCTTTTTTGACCCCTAGTCACTGAATGCCACTGTGTGTTGGGCATTATAAGAGATGCCTTACCTACATTATTGCACTTAATTTTCAACAACTCCATGTGAATACTATTGTGTTCATTTTAAAGAAGAGGAAACAGAAGTTCAGAGAGCTTAGGAAACAAGCCTAAGTCTGCATAGCAGGTGAGAGAGCTACATTTGAATAGAGCTTATATTCTTTCCATGTTCTGTTCACAATCTCTCCTTTTTCTCCTCTCAATTTTAATACTGATACACATAAAGGAAAACTGAAAAGGTGCGATGATTCTGGAGCTAGCCTTTCCCAGCAGCCAGTACAGAGAACAGAAACCTCCAGTATTCCCCTCTATAACTGAGACCTGAGTGCCTGCTGAAGCCGACTTTGTGAAGAGTAAGAAAGCCATGTCCAACTCATATCGTTATCCTGACCACAGCACCGAAGCCCCAGGGAAAGTATGTCTGGGGCAGAGCCATTATTTTTATTTATTTTCTTATTTTTGGTTCTTGTCTGGATCCTATAAAAATATCATTACTAATTTTTCCAATGTGATTTTTGTTCAGTATTGGTGGTAATTTAGTTGCTAAGTCGTGTGCAAATCTTGAGACCCCATGGACTGCAGCCCACCAGGCTTCTCTGTCCATGGGATTTTCTAGGCAAGAATACTGGAGTGGGTTGCCAATTTCCTTCACCAAGGGATCTTCCTGACCCAGGGATTGAATCTGGGTCTCCTGCACTGCAGGCAGATTCTTTACCAACTGAGCTACCAGGGAATTCTTGTTAAGTATTAGATGCTGCTTAAAAATGAAATAGCCATTGTTTTGTTAATATTGTCAGAACATTTTGGGGAAGTATGTAAGAAATGCATGTAACAGCTGAATTACGTACTTAGGTCAATTATGGAAAGAAACAGACCCAGGTGTACGTAAATGTTTTATACCCTTTCATAACCCTCTCATTTGCTTCAGTTAAGCATCCAGGATTCCTGAGAGAGAGATCCTTCTTTGCACTGAGAGTAGATCTGGATTTTATGATACAGGCAATTTGTAGGAGAGGGGCTCTTTAAGAAAAGGAGCATAAAACTACAGACATACAATTAGGGGCAAGTGATAAGAAGAGGCCCCTAAAACTGGAGAGGGTTTGAAGTTTAAGCTTCACTAGCTTAAATTAATTATGATAAATTTATTTCTGACTCTACTTAATGTCATATATTACAACCGTTGTGTTGTTTAGTCACTACATCATGTTCAACTTTTTTGTGACCTAATGGACTGTAGCCTGCCAGGCTTCTATGTCTATGGGATTTCCCAGGTAAGAATACTGGCCATTTCCTTCTCCAGGAACTCTTTCCAACCCAGGGATCAAACCCGTGTCTCCTGTACTGGCAGGTGGATTCTTTATGACTGAGCCACCACGGAAGTTCATATATTATTATTGTCGTTCAGTCACCATGTTGTGTCCGACTCTTCATGACCCCATGGGCTGCAGCATGACAGGCCTCCCTGTCCCTTACTGTCTCCTGGAGTTTGCTGAAGTTCATGTCCATTGCATTGGTGATGTCATCCAACCATCTCATCCTCTGTCACCCTCTTCTCCTTCTGCCTTCAACCTTTCCCAGCATTAGGGTTTTTTCCAAATGTGTCAGTTCTTTGCAACAGGTGGCCAAAGTATTGGTGCTTCAGCTTCAGCATCAATCCTTCCAATGAGTATTTAAAGTTGATTTCCCTTAATATTGACTGATTTGATCTCCTTGCTATCCAAGGGACTCTCAAGAGGCGTCTCCAGCACCACAGTTCAAAAGCATCAATTCTTCAGCACTCTGCCTTCTTTATGGTCCAGCTCTTACAATCATACATGACTACTGGAAAGACAATAGCCTTGACTATATGGACCTTTGTTGATGTCTTTGCTTTTTAACACACTCTTTAGGTTTGTCATAGCTTTCTTGACAAGAGGCAACTGTCTTCTAATTTCATGGCTGCAGTCACCATCCTCAGTGATTTTAGGACCCAAGAAGAGGAAATCTGTCACTGCTTCCACCTTTTCCCCTTCTATTGGCCATTAAGTGATGGGACTAGATGCCATGATCTTAGTTTTTCAATATTTAGTTTTAAGCACAGCTTTTTCACTCTCCTCCTTCACCCTCATCAAGAGGCTCTTTAGGTCCTCTTTGCTTTCTGTCATTAGAGTGGTATTGACCACATATCTGAGGTTGTTGATATTTCTCTTCACAATCTTGATTCCAGCTTGTAACTCATTTAGATTATATATGTAATAGGCAACCTATTGCCAATTAGTTTTTTCTTCTTCATAACCAATGAATATTCCTTGAGAGTTAGGTCTATATCTTAAAATCCTCTTAAGCACCTTGGAAAGTTCCTTTTACATAGTAGCTCTGTGTATACAACCCTGTAGTTCATTTGCTATTGTATAGGTTACAGAAACTATAAAGAAGAAACTTTCAGATACAGTATATTTGACATTTTATAATAGTGAGTTAGTTTAAGCTCCCTTTCTTTAGGGTACAGGAATTCAACTTTCCTCTTGTCAACTCTTAGCCTTGCACATGAGGAGACATTTTCTGGGATTTCTGGGAAAGCAAAGTTTCTTTTGTCTTTCACATGAGGAACTTGGTGAGATGCTTTCTTTGGATAGTTTGATACAAGTTTGGAACTGTCATGGTCATTTTGCTCCTAAAAGGGGATTTCTTGGAGCTACTGGAGGCCATCCAGTAGAGGGTGAGTATGAAGCCCACAGAGGGGAAGGCAGAGCAGAACGGTGGAAAGAACTCGGTGCTTGGTGGTATTGTTTGGATCACTGGAAAAAAAAACCTGAGTGAAAACTAAACCTTCCTCCTCTGAATTTTGAGGTTGTGAGAACCAATAATGTTGATTTACTGTTCAAGCCAACTACTTAAGCTGGGTTGTCTGAAACATTCATCAGAAGTCCTGACACAACTGGTATTTATGAAACCGATGCAATGCAGTGGTATAAAAGAAAGAAAAGAAATAATCCGTGACTTTTTAAAGGAGTGTACATTTCTTAATGCCTTAACTTTTATGCAGTAAAGAACTAAAAATTAGTTGAGGCTCTAAATGTTGCTTACTAAAACAAATTCTACAATTTGTTCACTGACAGGAATTATGAATTGGGTCCTAAATTTTGTGTAGGAAAAACTTTTGTTATTGGAGAGCTTTTAGAATGTTTCTGGTTAATACTACTGTTCAAATATTCCAAATATCCCTTGAATTTCTGAAGATTAACAGACTTTCTGTTAAAAATTTCATTCACAGTACTGGTTATAACTACAAGAATTTCATGTGCTTCTCAATGGTAATCTTTTCACTGTAATAATATTGCATCATTAGAAGTTTTTCTTTCCAGTTAAATTATTATACTTCAAATGTCATTTTCCCATTAGGCATATAATATGATATATTTTCATACACTAAACTCTTATTTATTATTCTTTTTATACAGAATGGTCTCGAGTTTCTAGCCATTTGTAAGAAGTTCCTATTAAGAAATTCAATTAAGCATGGGAAAGAATGTAAGAATAATTTACTAACAGATCAAGGTTTTAATTTGCTACCATTTTCCTATCATGTTATTTTGACAGAATGTAAAGAACAAATTGCTAAAGAATGGAACACAGTAGAATTGGAAGAAAAAGTGATCTATCTTTTAAGAACCATGGGTTCAAAAGTTCACAATATGAAGGACTCTATGTTTGCAAAAGCAGTCAGCGTTCATGTCGCCTAATTTGTTTAGGCTGTCTGTTTACCTTTTATTTATCTAACACTAAATAAAATTAGGAGAGCACATGTGGGTCACAAAAGGAAAAGTTCTGGCAAAAGGCATACAGGTTAAATAGATTATCTTTAAAAACTTGAAGACAGTTCACATATTCTAGTTACTTTAGAAATAGTGATTTCCTCATTTATCTTTTCTACAAGAATAAACTAAAAATATATAATTACTAGCAAATATTTTACCATATGCCTTATCTCATCCATATTAATCAAGATGAAGGCTATATTTTCTTTAGTTGGGATAATGTTTCAAGAACCTTTGAGTCCAAATGTCTTAGGGTACTTGAGTGGGCATTTTTCAGTCTGTTCCAGCCCACACTATACCTACTGCCATAATGCTGGATTCCCAGATTTCTGGTAACTATCTGAGTCTTCCTCTCAGCTCTGGACTGGACTCTCTCCAAGATGGCTAAGATACGTCTTTACTGACTCCTGTACACTCCTTCACCTAGGACAGGGCTTAACATACATACAGAAAGTGTGTGGTGTTTGTTGAATTAATGACTGAAAGAATGGACACGTAAATGGAGGAAAGAGAGGAACTTTGGTCTGTAAGCCTCCTTTCATCATAATATCCCAGTTGATTTCAAAGAAAAAGGGCTTTCTTCCCTGTGGTAAAAATAATCTAAAATACCAAATACCTATAGTAGTAGTTAACTCATGAGGCTATAACACTATGTAACATGCTACATGACTATCTGAATGATAAAATCATTCTCTGTAAAATTAAATAAGAATGAACTATATTATATAGGGAACTACATGAGAGGAATTCTCATGTAAGATGCTATGAGATTCTACACTATACATTTTATTGTGTGTGTATAAATATATACATATACACATATGTACATATATATACACACATAGTATTAATACATAATGACTACTGAATTAATGTTAAAACACATGTTAATAAGATTCTGTTAAAGAACTAATTTAACAGTTTTCACCTCCACATTTATAAGTTAGTTTGGTCTCGTTTTACATCCAAAGATTACACCTCAATCTTAGAAATTCATGTCAAAAATGCATACCGTTCAAACATCCTAATTCCAATAAGGATGTAACAGTGTATATTTATCATCCTTATTTGAAACTTGAAAGACAATTCCAAGTATATATCAATGATTTACTACATTATATTTATACCCAATGTATTAGCTAATGCTGATATGCCAGGTGCTCTCAGTATTTTTACACTTATCAATTCAACAACAACCCTATTATTACTGTCCTCATTATACAGGTGAGGGAACTGAGGAAAAGAGAAATGAAATAGTTGTCTAAAGCCTCAAAGCCAGTAAGTGGCAGAATTAGGATCTGCCAGGCAGTCTAGCTACAGAGTTCTTGTTCCTAACCTCTATTTACTGCCTCTCATATGAAGTGAAGTGAAGTGAAGTGAATTCGCTCAGTCGTGTCTGACTCTTTGCGACCCCATGGGCTGTAGCCTACCAGGCTTCTCTGTCCATGGGATTCTCCAGGCAAGAATACTGGAATGGGTTACCATTTCCTTCTCCACGGGATCTTCCCGACCCAGGGATCGAACCCAGGTCTACCCGCATTGGAGGCAGACGCTTTAACCTCTGAGCCACCAGGGAAGCCTCTCATGTAGTTCCCTATATAATATAGTTCATTCTTATTTAATTTTACAGAAAATGATTTTATCATTCAGATAATCAATAATCAGATTTGCTTCTGAAGGGCAGGCCTTATGAATTCTGCCTGACTCTGAATACTTATTTGCACACAGTACATGATTAAAGATTTTTGTTCAGTGCAATCACACTGGAAAAATTAATACATTTGCAGCCATATTGAAATTCAATTGCTAGCACTTTTCTACCAGCTATGTGACTCTCAGTAAGATGCTGGCTAACTGATCCCTTAGGTCCCTGGAGTACCTATAACACCACAGCTAAAATCAGCAATGAGCTAGCAAGTTTGATAGAAGTCCCATAAAATATAAGAACTAGAGAATGAAGGGCAGATAACATGGAAAAATTAGTACACAGGCTTCAGCCATAGGCTAATAAACATTCCATATGTAATAACAGCTCACATTCATGAAGTGCTTCTATGATCCAAGTACTATGTTACATTCTTTAAACGCACATGTTATTTCACCTTCACAACTGTATGAAGTAGGACTTGTTCTCATATTATGAATGGGGATACTGAGGCAAAGAGAATGGCTTAAGCTCCCACACCTGTAAGCAGTGACATAGAGAACTTCAACTTACGTGGATCTAATTTTCAAAGGTAAGAAAAAAAGGCAAGAGAAGGTGTGCTAAATTAAAAAGTGTCTGTGAGATTAAACTTTAATTGGTTATACTGCTCACTTTCCTGCCTTGCAGGGTTTATGCTACACTTATATTTCATGAGTTCCTCAACCTTCTCCCTGCCAAAACCAAAAGTATACACATATGTATATATGCCTTTTATGCTGTTGTGGAATACTAAACTAGACAAGTAAGGAAGACAGAAAATCCAGAGTGGATGAGCTGAGGCTTAAAATGGCTAAACTATCTAAACTTGACGGTCTGGCTCTGACATTAGCTGAGGCTAGAGAGAAGCTTTTGGGGCTGAGTATCTAGTTCCTCACTGAATTTCAAAGAGTTTCATATCCCATGTTAAGTTTCGTCTCAGCAAATGAGGTGAACGAACCAAAAATTGGTTTTTTATTCTTATCATCCATTATGTATTTTTTTTCTTGCTATTTTGGGGACAAATCTTCTCTCTTTAATCTTAACAGATCCTTGATAAATTATTGTGTCCTACTTTCTTTATCATTATCAAGCTTCTCTCCAATGTATGTATGTACTACAGTTAAGATAACATGTCTTATCATCTAAGAAATATATAATATAAATTATTGGTCATATTTTGTACTAATTTGAAGTTTCTGGCCTGAACCTTTAAAACCTAGAATATCAGGACAATTTCTCCTTAAATATGCTATTTCTCAAATAGCCATTTCATTTTGTCTATACTAGTACTAATTTAACTTCTTACAGCTTAACTCCTATGCTAAGGATTGATGAAATTTAGATGCTGAGTGTGAAAAGAGGAGACATTCAGCTTTACCTTTCTTACAACACTAACTGAACATACATACTCTGGTAGAAATGTTTTTAGAATATAGCCTTACGAAGAAAATTGACTTCTATGTATTTAAAGGTTACCTTTGATAGATCCCTGAAGTTTCCTGGAAGAGTCAAATCCAGCTCTTCTGATTCATAGTTTGTTAATACCCATGGAAACACAGGGTATTGGTTCAGATCATTGTATGTCCGTCCTAGTAAAGAAAGAGAGACATGAAAATCTGCATACACTAACTGCTTAGGAAAGTGTTGACCATTTTTATAATCGATGAGACAACTATTGCATTGCAGAAGAAAAGTAACTCTTGTTCACAGAACTATGTCTTTAATCAAAAGCATTTATAACAATGTGTTTCAAGTGAATTCACTCAATAATAATTTAGAAGTAACGAGAATTACTTTTGTGTAAGATAACTTGAAGTGATTGCTAGCTATCTGTCATAATCAATCTCTCTTCTTCCTAGGCTAGACCATGTTTCTTAGGCTCCCTTATGAGTAGCTATGGCTGTGGGGCTTAAGTTCTAATCAACAGAATGTGAACACAGTTGGTATTGGCACCTCCAGGCTTGGTTCATTGCAACTTGGCACTTGGATGCTCCCTGTTCCTTCTCTTTCCAGCTGTATATGATGAAGATGCTACTGTCACCTTGGAAGCAGAGCCTTGTAGGCCAGGTTCCCTGAAAGTGATCGTGGAGGAGGTCACCAGCTGGCCTGCCCACTTGCAGATCATGTGATGGTGTTCTATTATACTGAATACGTATCTAAAAATTCTATTGCCAGAAAACTGAATACTACATTGTGCTTCTGTTGACAAAGTAGAGAATTTTCAAGTTAATGGAAGTACACTGAAGTCAGTATGGAAAAGCAATGAGGTAGATGTCAAGCATGTTTTTTTTCACTCCCTTAAGCTCACAAATTTTCTTTTCCTATTATGTTGTTTCGGTTTAGCAGAGAGCTGCTGAATGCTAGCTGAATATTTTTTCCTGTTTGTTTTTTAATTTTAGACATAATAATTTTTGGGGGGTAGGATACTAAAGCCTGTGGGGCTGTCGCAAACTTAGGGAGAGCACAGCACAGGCTCACCCTGATACACTGACACTGAAACTACAAATGATCAGACGAAATTAAAAGAAACATGATTAAGGAAACAGGGTCCAAAGACAACTTTTGTTGGACAAGATTGTTTCCTGTAAAAATATGATATGAATTGAACATAGGACTTTCTAGATTTCCATTCAAACCCATAAAAAATAGCTATTTCCCTGATATTAGTGATATGGATTTCATCTTGTATGCCTTGTTGCACATGCCACATTAGTATAACAGTAGCACCACTCCAGTGTTCTTGCCTGGAGAATCCCAGGGATGGGGGAGCCTCGTGGCTTGCCGTCTATGGGGTTGCACAGAGTCGGACACGACTGAAGCAACTTAGCAGCAGCAGCAGCACAGATATACATACATTTTCTTATCTGTCTTCAAGAACCGACATGAAATGATACCTACTCTTGTAGCAATTGGTCACTGATTATGAAATAGAAAAAAAAAATAATCCGAGGAAGACCTAAATCTGTTAACAATTATAAGCATGAAATCAAATTAATTAATTCACTGAGTAAACATTTTATTGGGTGATTGTTTTATCTGTTCTTTTGCAAATCTCTGCATTTTACAACAAAAATACCTATTGTTTTAAATGCATAAATTAATGTAGGTGCTTATCACATATGAAGGCAATTGAAAGAAAGCAGAATGGCACTCCCACTTTGCATTTCCAGAAACGAGGTGAGAGCAACGTTGGGATTTCCTCTTTGTTCTCGGCCATAGCACTGTTGCAGATGTGTTACAGCTAATATTTATCTGCTTCTCCACTAGTCCTGTAAACTCCAAAATGTAGGGTCTGAGTTTTAAAACAAAAAGCAAAACTCTGAGTGTTGTCTGATGGATATCTGTTGAAGGAATGAATACATACATGATAAAAATGGGATAGAGTGAGCCAGATTTTAAAAGATGAACAAACATAAGCCCAATAAAGAATGGAAACTGCAGGATAGTCCTGTTGGAGGATGAGGACTGTGTAAAGGCACAGAAGTACACAAGAGAGAGAATGGCCTCATGAGCATGCATGTTAAACCACCAGAAAGGCATATTGGCAGCCAATGAATGTGCTTACTTTACATTGCAACTCTATTGTAATGAATAATAGTGATGAGAATAAACAAGAATTTGGAACCTTTTAATTAAAGTTTTTCTTTAGCAGAATAAGCGATATTCTCTAAAGCAGTCACTGTAAGATACACAATGTGAACTTCTGAAATTTAATATTATTACTGAGAGTTCGTGTTCATGTTAACCTAGGACCCTTGATGACTCTCAAGTGTGTTTTCTACACTTGTACATACGTAGGGAATCTAGCCTGGCTGGGCAGAGCTACCTCTGGGGTTCTAAGCAGTTCCCTGGCATATTTAGTGCTCTGCCATTCTTTCAGTTACCGCTCTCCTTAAAAATCTATAGATTTTAATGAAAGCGAGGTCTTCCAATATATGTGTATTTTCAGAGATTGATGTTATTTATGTAACATATCACTTACATAAATAAATGAACAGCTGAAAATTATATATATATATATATATTTTATTATATAAAAATTTCTGATGACATTTCATAACAAGGAAAAACTGTCAAAATAAAATAAATAAAATGCCAATTTACATTAACTCAGTACTTAAATGTATTGTTTAAGCACAAACAGCATAAAAATAGAGACCATACTTGAAGACACTGCCTTTTTCTAGTAATGATTTTCTAATAAAGGACACAATGTTATTTTTAGAAAAAAATTTTTAAAAAGAAGGTATACTCTTTACCACACACACACAAATTGATGGCTGCCAACAGTCACAGTGCACCATATTTAACCTGTCCTGGATTTTTTGTAATTCACTTTTAATAATCTTTGGAAGAGTCTTTAAAAATAAATGCTTAGAAAACTTTGGTAAGTTTTAAATTACTAAAGCCATTTTAAATCTAATAAATACAATAAACTGTATATATAGCTTTTCTGACAGTTACATTAAAATCTTTTTATATACAAATTTCCACATAAAAGCTTTGCAACATGGACAGCAATTATATATTTTTGATTTTAATTAAAAACTCATGATGTATTTAAAACCCTCATGGATGAAGTTGGTACTCTGGTATTTTCCATCTATAAGTTTTAGTCACAAATTAGCATTATTATTTTTAATTATTTTAATAAACACCTTTGTGAAATGGAAAACAACAACAACTGCTGTTTACAAAATTAACCACAAGAGTGAAATATTTTCAAAGTAATACCTGTTAGGTTCTGGTACATGTAGGTATTTATGAATTTTTTTGGATAATTGAAATTTAGTAAATAACCTTGTGCTATAATTGGTAGGGCTCCTTTCTTTTCCCAGTACTAATAAGTGAAGAGCTCTTTTTTTTTTTAACTAACTCTGCTTATGAAGACTTATCTTGGAAGATGAATATTAAATATCATAAGCTTATGACACTAATTTACTCAAACAATAAAAGTGAAGCACAGTAAATGAGATCTCAGAAACACTAGATATGTTTCTTCATTTAAAAAAAAAAACTTTTAATTAAACCATCCAATTTAATGTTTTTATATGGCACTTTAGTTTTGAAGGTAAAGTGATCTAGAGACAGCTGACAAAGAAATTATAACTGCAATTCCTTGGTGAAAATGTTAATGACAGCAAAATATTGTTTAATTAGATGATTGCAGCATCTGGATTAACACTCTTTAAGAGCGATGTTCCTGTGCTTGTCTGCTTCTTCACACTTTACAGACATTTTGTCATCTCTAGGTCATTAGGAAAGAATTTTTAATGATTTTTCTAGAAGCAAGCAGTTCAAGTTACATCTAATTAGATGACAATAATAAGCCCAACACATGCAGTAGCTAAATATATACATAATTAACCAGGGAGGGCTTGTACATCACAGAGTAAAAAAGTGGAAAATGCTAAACAGGAGAAAAAGGTTGGGGTTGAGGAAGTTGTGCTGAATTCATTAGCTGATCATATAAAAAACAACTCAGAAAGCTTTTTAAGAAACCTTCCAGACCTAATGAGATCCCTTACATGAAGCTATGTTAGCAGTTACTCTATTTTTTTTTTAATGCCAGATTTTAACATCTTGTTCATAGTCTTACCTAATAAAATACAAAATGAGGCATAGGCAAAATCTTTTGAAGCACAATAAACAGCAATTAGTTCAACTTTGGAAGTTAGAGGTTGAACTCACATTTTTAGTCAACTCTAAGCATTACTGATAATCTTCCAAAACTTAACGTTCTTTCAGTTCAGTTCAGTTCAGATGCTCAGTCGATGCTCTTTGAGACCCAATGAACCGCAGCACGCCAGGCCTCTCTGTCCATCACCAACTCCCGGAGGTCACCCAAACCCATGTCCATCGAGTCGGCGATGGCATCCAACCATCTCATCCTCTGTTGTCCCCTTCTCCTCCTGCCCTCAATCTTTCCCAGCATCAGGGTTTTTTCAAATGAGTCAGCTCTTTGCATCCGGTGGCCAAAGGATTGGAGTTTCAGCTTCAACATCAGTCCTTCCAATGATCACCCAGGACTGATCTCCTTTAGGATGGACTGGTTGGATCTCCTTGCAGTCCAAGGGACTCTCAAGAGTCTTCTCCAACACCACAGTTCAAAAGCATCAATTCTTCGGCGATCAGTCTTCTTCACAGTCCAACTCTCACATCCATACATGACCAGTGGAAAAACCACAGCCTTGACTTGACAGACCTTTTTGGCAAAGTAATGTCTCTGCTTTTTAATATGCTGTCTAGGTTGGTCTTAACTTTCCTTCCAAGGAGTAAGCATCTTTTAATTTCATGGCTGCAATCACCATCTGCAGTGATTTTGAAGCCAAGAAAAATAAAGTCAGCCACTGTTTCCACTGTTTTCCCATCTATTTGCCATGAAGTAATGGGACCGGATGCCATGATCTTAGTTTTCTGAATGTTAAGCTAAGCCAACTTTTTCACTCTTCTCTCACTTTCATCAAGAGGCTCTTTAGTTCTTCTTCACTTTCTGCCATAAGGGTGATGTCATCTGCATATCTGAGGTTATTGATATTTCTCCCGGCAATCTTGCTTCCAGCTGTGCTTCCTCCAGCCCAGCGTTTCTCATGATGTACTCTGTACAGAAGTTAAATAAGCAGGGTGACAATATACAGCCTTGACGTACTCCTTTCCTGATTTGGAACCAGTCTGTTGTTTCATGTCCAGTTCTAACTGTTGCTTCCTGACCTGCATACAGGTTTCTCAAGAGGCAGGTCAGGTGGTCTGGTATTCCCATCTCTTTCAGAATGTTCCACAGTTTATTGTGATCCACACAGTCAAAGGCTTTGGCATAGTCAATAAAGCAGAAATAGATGTTTTTCTGGAACTCTCTTACTTTTTCCATGATCCAGCGGATGTTAGCAATTTGATCTCTGGTTCCCCTGCCTTTTCTAAAACCAGCCTGAACATCTGGAACTTCACGGTTCACATATTGCTGAAGCCTGGCATGGAGAATTTTGAGCATGACTTTACTAGCGTGTGAGATGAGTGCAATTGTGTGGTAGTTTGAGCATTCTTTGGCATTGCCTTTCTTTGGGATTGGAATGAAGACTGACCTTTTCCAGTCCTGTGGCCACTGCTGAGTTTTCCAAATTTGCTGGCATATTGAGTGCAGCACTTTCACAGCATCATCTTTTAGGATTTGAAATAGCTCAACTGGTATTCTATCACCTCCATTAGCTTTGTTCTTTAAAAATTAATTTCTTTAAATTTCTTTATAAATTAAAAAAAAACTGCTGTTTCAAAACAGTTAAATAAATTTTACAATAGTTCTATGCTAGACTTTCATGTGGTTTTAAAGATTATGCTTTCAAATACTATTTAATGATATGGGAAAAGTAGAATGTAAACCTTTAGGTGTAGCAGATTCCTAAAGATTACCACACACAGAAAAATCACCAAGATCTTAATTATGATATTTATGGCTAGACTTAGGGTTGATTAAAATTTTAAATTATAATTTTCTATATTTCCATTTTTCAATAGTGAGTATTTGTTAAATTTATAAATATAACAAAATAAAGGCCATGAAAACATTTATGGTCCTTTGCTAGGAGGGACTGGGGGTGGGAGGAGACGGGGACAACAGAGAATGAGATGGCTGGATGGCATCACCGTCTCGATGGACATGAGTTTGAGTGAACTCCGGGAGTCGGTGATGCACAAGGAGGCCTGGAGTGCTGTGATTCATGGGGTCGCAAAGAGTCGGACACGACTGAGCGACTGAACCGAACTGAACTGAACTGAGGTGACTTTTCAAAACAGTATGTTTTCTGAATATTTGGTAAGCTTCTTTTACGATTTTGTATCTTTACAAAATGCACATATATATAGTAATGTATTTATATGCAATTGTATATATATACATATATCACATGAGGGTCTAAAAATCTACATACTGTATTAATACTAGGACACTGCTGCTGTCTGCTTTAGTCTTATTTTTAAAAGAATCTATAAAGGAGAAAAGACAAATTGTCCAAGTATGAGAGACCTCAAGAAACAGACAGCAAGAAATGAGTCATAAAATGTACTTCACATTTCATGTTAAAGTAATGGAGAAAAATAGTAAATCTGAGAGTGTAAGAGAATTATTAGAATATTTTTTATAGAACATGAGGATTTATTAAGTCATATTGACCTATATTTAAAAAACTTGAATCCAGAAAGGGTTGTTTCATCTTCTCAATTGGTTCCTATTCTGTAACTCTTCTGTTTAATCCAGAAAATTTAAAGAATCCCTCATCCAGTGATTCTAGTGCATTCACATAATAGATTATAAAATCATGCAAACACAGAGTATGAATATTAAATCAGCCCAGTTTGATGAGAGTTTATAGAGCAAAACTTTGACTTCCTAATCTTATTGGAAAGAAGTGATACAGACATAAAATGTTAAGGGCACATTACCTTAAGTGCCAACATGTGTAGCACAGATAGTGCCATAGAAGGTGGGAATGCTATAGGAGATTAGGACAATTATTGTAAGGTGTCTCTTTTCAAAATATAGGTGTAACATGTTGTTTCTCCAAGTGTGGACACTGGAGCAATGGCATCAGGATCACCTGGGGACTTATTAGAAATACAAACTTTTAAGCCCCACCCTAAACCTACTGAATCAGAACCTGTGTTTCAGCAAGCCCTCCAGGTGATTCTGAGAACCACTCCATCCTGGATGTGGGGTTGGTGACCGTGTGGCTCGTTTCGTGGCTGGCGGCATTCCCTGGGAGTCATTATCATCAGAAGAAAGCCCTCTCACCTAAGGTCCTATGTCCTTTCCAGGAGTCTCCATCCACTGACTGCTAACTGTAGGTAACAAAGGCCTGGACACCTTGCCTCAGGGCAAGACATCTCTGAAAGGTATCCCAGATTCTGGTTTCCTGTGGGACCTGCCGAGGCCGTTCCAGCAATTATTCTGGAGCTCAAGTTCTCCTGCTCATTTCTACTTTCTTCACTCCCCTACAGACACTGATCCCAAGGACACTTTCCAATAAACCTCCTGCAAGCACATTTCTGTCTCAGAGTTTGTTTCTCTGGATCTGAGACCCAACTGAATGTGTATCAGGTAGAGATAATAATTCAAGGTCCAGATCTAGTGCTAGCATATCCCTATGGACAAAATTCATGATGGTAAATAAACATCAGAAGTTCTTTTGATGAAATATAAATTAAAAATGATTGTCTAAGAATCATTAATTTTTATTTTCAGTCTTAAAAGCAGCTATGGATTAAGGCTGATGAGCTAAAAATTGAACAGCACCATGAATATCCTGAGATGGTGTGGTACAGAAGTTGAGTGATGCTCTACAGCCAAACCACCTACATTAGAATTCCGAGTTCACTTACTTATTAGTTCTATGTGGGCAAGTTATTTACTTCTCTGTACCCCATCTCCTCATTGGTGAAACGGGGTTAAGGACCAGGGCTATTGTTAGGATTAAATGAGTAAATACACCTAAAACACTTAGAACCACTTAGTGGAAACACTAAGGAAAATACTTAATGGAAAACACTTAGAAGGAAACAGTGTTTGCAACATTATAAATGTCTCAATAAACATTAACTTTTACCATTTTTTCTGAATGCTGCTATTAATATTAAAGAAGTGTTTAAAAAAGAAATAAAAAAACTAAACAAAGAATAAAAATATTTCTCCTGAATCTTGATATTAAATAATATTAAGTATATTATATTAAATTAATGATATTAAATAATATTAATTACTTAACATCATTAATAATATTAATGATGTTAAGTAATTAAAGAAATGTTTAAAGAAGACTATGATAAAATATAAGCCAACCATTTGTTGCCTTTGGCTTACCCAGGAGATTAAACATAATGTGTTAATAAGAACACTGATAAATCTAAAGTTTCAATCAACCGACTTAAGTATTTATTGAAGAATAACTATATCCCTAAAACTGTGCAATGAAACA
This sequence comes from Moschus berezovskii, assembly GCF_049115385.1. Classification (NCBI taxonomy): domain Eukaryota; kingdom Metazoa; phylum Chordata; class Mammalia; order Artiodactyla; family Moschidae; genus Moschus; species Moschus berezovskii. The sequence goes on along the minus strand of NC_142472.1, from coordinate 60,962,029 downwards.
ACATGATTATTTAGTAGAACTCTGTTAGTAAAAGTGGTCCTGGTACAGTTTAACATCTTTATAGGTCCCTTTATTCTAGGATCCTTTAGAGTCCTGCCTTTAAAGAACCATGAAAAATGTTCCATTAAGAAGAGATGAATGGATATATATGATATTGTCCACAATTCAGGAAAATAGGCAATTCTAGCTGCTTCCTAATCAAGTACTCAATAGTGGCTTTCGTGAAGCTTCTTTATAAAAGCATCACCCAACTCTTTAATGCTGGGTCAGTTCAGTTCAGTTGCGTCCGACTCTTTGTGACCCCATAGACTGCAGAATGCCAGGCCTCCCTGTCCATCACCAAATCCTGGAGCTTGCTCAAACTTAACTCCATCCAACCATCTCAACCTCTGTTGTCCCCTTCTCCTGCCTTCAATCTTTCCTAGCATCAGGGTCTTTTCCAAGAAGTCAGTACTTCGCATCAGTTGGCCAAAATATTGGAGTTTCAGTTTCAGCATTAGTCCTTTCAATGAATATTCAGGACTGATTTCCTTTAGGATTTGATCCTTTAGGTTTGATCTCCTTGCAGTCCAAAGGACTATCGAGAGTGTTCTCCAACACCATAGTTCAAAAGCATCAGTTCTTCAACTTAACTAATGCTGGTGCTCAATATGAACTGGCTCCTCTACTTAGAACTTCAAGATGATAGCAAAGGAAGAATTTGCAGGAATACATGCAGGGCGAGTACCTCTGCATGTATTTTATAACTTTTCCAGGTTGTCATTCTACTCTTATATGAAGGTTCACTTTATCCACATATCATCTATATATGACAAAATCCTTCGAATACATTTAAAGCCCATCTTTTCTATGAGGCTTCCCTTGATTAGACTAGGTCATACTAATCTCTCACTTCTCTAAATTTTTATTACAGTTAATGACACTTGACTGCATGCTTTCTTTTATGTTCTACATGCTTTCACATGTAAATCTTGTTTTGATAATTAGATCTTAAATGGTTAGAACAATCATGGTCAAACTTTAAGCATAAGAACCACCTAGAAGGCTCCCTGCAATGCAGAGTGCTGGGCCTCACTTCAAGTTTCTGACTCAGTTGGTTTGAGAAGGAATCTGAAAATTTGGGTCTCTAAGTCCCCAGGTAATACTAATACTGCTGGGTGGGGGACCTGCTTTGTAACCACTAAACTAGAGTATATTACAGTGACTTCTACTTTCTGTATAATGACACTGTGCATTATTTAGTTTTTTCCCCTGCCATACTTGTTACTACAATTATAATCCAATTTTTGAGCCCACATTTTCTTTTTTCTTGGAATGACTTCTGCTTTACTTTCTAGTGAATTCTTATTCCTATTTCAATTTTCGACTTAAATGTTGCCTATGAGAGAAGACGATGAAAAGACTACAAGAAACTTTTCCTGTAAGTATATTGCCTTCTGGATTGAAGACTTCAAATGAAAGTGAAAGTCACGTCTAACTTTGCAACCAGAATACTGGAGTGGGTAGCCGTTCCCTTCTCCAGGGTATCTTCCCAACCCAGGTCCCCCACAATGCAGGCAGATTCTTTACCAGCTGAGCCACCAGGGAAGCATGAGAATGCTGGAGTGGGTAGCCTATCCCGTCTCTAGTGGATCTTCCGGACCCAGGAATCAAACAAGGGTCTCCTGCATTGCAAGTGGATTCTTTACCAGCTGAGCTACCAGGGAGGCCCAATAGCTTTGTATATTTTCTCATTAAATAATTACGACTTTTTGCTGGAATTGCTGGTACACATATCTGTTTTCCTGAGCATAGCATGACCCCTTCAAAGGCAGAAACCATGCAGTGCTCTCCTCTGAAATGTTAGTGCCCAAAACAGTACATGCCACATAGTAGAAGTGTTCAGTAACTATTAAAATGATGAACAAGTTGATTTCATATCTAGAGTCCTAAAGGCTCTCCTAATAGCTCTTCCTAACTTTAAGGAATCTGATTTATGATTCATGTGAAATATAGCTATCAGTTTAATTTTCCTAAAATTTCATATTGCATTGCCTTCTACTACAAAACTACACTGACTCCTAGATTCAGGCTCTTTATGGTATGGCTCTTAACCAACAGCTCCAGTAGTAGCCAAGCTGTGATACTCATGTCTACTAAACACATAACACATATTCAACTGGCAGAAATTTGTAAAGCTCTGTTCTTTTTTTTTTTCCCCCCAAACACATTCTTAAAATTCATCTGGTATGCTTAGCTCTTGCACCATTCACTATTTACAGCACTTATTCAACACTTAACCATCAGCTGTCTTAAAATGCTCCCTTATGTATATTTCATTCACCCGACTAGTTGAAATGCTCTGATTCCTAAACGGAAATGTGAAGTCGCTCAGTTGAGTCCAACTCGTCACGACCCCATTCACTGTAGCCCACCAGGCTCCCCTGTCCATAGGGATCCTCCAGGCTGGAGTGGGTAGCCAGTTCCTTCTCCAGGGGATCTTCCCGATCCAGGGATCGAACCCGGGTCTCCCATATTGCAGGGAGACTCTTCACCTGCTTTATACTTCTTTTTACTCTATTGTCTAAAATAGACAAGACTTTAATGTTTAGTTATAATCATATTAAGGAAAATACCCAATATGTTCTTTTAAAAAATGCCTGTGGTCTATATATTTTTTATGTCACCTAATAAAACAGACCCCAGTTATTCAAAAGAAGTTAGGAAGACACTCAAATTCCCCTTACTATCTGTGTGTCCTGGTTCAGAAACCCAAAGATTGTCCCAACCAGAAAGAAAAGCTCTGTCTCTACTGCTCAGGGTGGGCTTCCCTGGTGGCTCAGATGGTAAAGAGTCTGCCTGCAGTGCAGGAGGCCTGAGTTTGATCCTTGGGTTGGGAAGATTCCTTGGAGAAGGGAATGGCAACCCACCCCAGTATTCTTGTCTGGGAAATTTCACAGACAGAGGTGCCTGGTGGGTTAGAGTCCATGGGGTCACAAAGAGTTGGATACCACTGAGCGACTAACACTTTCACTTCATACTGGTCGGGGAACCTTTTAGATCAGATCATGATGTTATCTCTATCAAGACTGCAATTTTTCTAGAATGAGACAGAGAAACTGCCAGAAAGCAAGAGGCATGAAGTAGGTGGTGGTTACATGTGGAACTGTGCACCACACTCTGGGAAATGTAGCTGACATAAGTAAAAGGCAGTGAGAAGGGATGGAGACTAGACATGTCCTTTAACACAACCAACTAGATAACACTCCATCCAGAGGACAGGCAGAGAGAATTTCATTTTAGAACAGCAAATCTTTTAGGAAAAATGCCTGGTCCACTGGAAACTGAACTAGGAGTGAGGCATAACACCATGTCTTCCAGTTTTAATTCCAAAAGCTCCAAAAAGGTACCAGAATCAAGGGGGAAAAGTCATACACTTATCTATGACATATGATAGACCATGAGTCTTGACAGATCTTTGAAGGATAGATAATAGAAAAACCTAGCACAGGGAATATGGAAGAATACTACAGAAGGAAAAAAAAGAGAACTTTATCCTAAAAAATCAGGTAAAGATCCAGGTGAAAAGTAAAAGTCTCTCAGTCATGTCCGACTTTTTGTGACACCATGGACTGTAGCCCAACAGGGTCCTCTGTCCATGGAATTCTCTCGGGAAGAGTACTGGAGTGGATTGCCATTTCCTTCTCTAGGGGATTTTCCTGACTCAGGAATCAAACCCGGGTCACCTGCATTGCAGGTGGGTTCTTCTGAGCTACCAGGGAAGCCCCAAAGATCCATGTAGCTGAAAACAATATACTGTACTAATGAGAAGATTTTAATAAAAAGTCAAAACCCCTCTTGATATGCAAAAATATATGGACTCCAAAAACAAGTGTTCATAATAATACGGATTCTGGTAGTAAATTATATTGACAAAGATAAGCAATGACTAAGAAGTACATTGAGTGAAAGTTCTTATTTTGCATAGGACTGATTTAAAATGTTGATTCATTTTTTAGTTCAAAGGTAACAGAAATATATTTCAGAGAGTTTTTTAAAAAATGTAAACATACCAGTATCAATTCTTTTTTTTTTTTTTTGTAGTTAATTTATTTTTTATTGGAGGCAAATTATTTTACAATATTATATTGGTTGGTTTTGCCATACATTGATATGAATTTGCCCCGGGTTCAATTCTTTAGAAGAAGTAGTAACAAAAAGCTTATGTTCTAAATCTCTAAGAAAAGTAGGCAGAAATTTATTTAAATGACCAAAGAAAAACAAAACAGTGGGGAAAGCAATAAAATATTACAAGCAATAGTATAAGACAAGATGATATAAGACTAAACATATCAGTTGTTAAAACATATGCAAAGAAATATCAAACATGGCTACTAAAAGATTTAAAGGCCAAGATAAAGTTAAAACTTGAAATTTCACCTATGGTCTATGACACGAGGTTGGCAGATTTGATATTCTATCCTTTTTCACTTTGGCAATGATATTTACATTACATCACACTTTTTACCTAAATATACTAATGAAATTAGGTTCTTTACATTTCAGATGTTTAAGTTCATTCTAATCTCTGTATGTCTATAATATGTATTAATTAATAGTGTAACGTATTTCCTTTATTTCTGAGTAAGTAAATAGGTTTATTTAAGATACATACATTGTATAGACTATTATGTGAATATATATAAATATGTCATGAAGATATATCTATATAATGGATATGTGTGTATAAAGTATACAATAAAAATTCATATATGTAATAAAACAGTTCTTTGGTTGTACCTCTAGTATCCTATTTGGCAAAAGCATTAATACTATAATATGTAGTAAATGATTAAAATGCAAAACCATTTTAAACAACTTTTTATCCCTTTATGTCAACAAATTGAGTTATTTGGTCTATTTAATACATATCTATATCATCCATATTTAATATAAGCCTATACTATTCATATTCATACATATATAATAGATTATAAAAGAGTTATACTACACAGTTAACCTTTTACGCAGTGATTCAGAGAACAGGGCTCTAAATCCATAGTTCTGAGCATTCATTCACAAAAAAAGAATAATCATATACATATGCACTGCATAGTTATTTAAATTTATCTTATTGTAAAAAAAAAAGTTTTTGTAGAGCCTGATTTACAGAAGCAAACTCTTTGTAATTCAACATGAATAAGGGCTTTAGAGCCTAACTTAAGAAAAAAAGAAAGAGGTACTTAAATCTCATAGACATACTCAGCCACTGATGACCACTGATTTAGCAGAAAAATAAAACCACTACCCTCTCTTAATTTGCAAGCATGGTACTGTTAAAGTTGATGTCAGTTACTCATCATCCAGAAATGCAATCTGATTTTATATTTTCATTTGAAGATTTTAAGGAAAAAAACACGTTGTAACCCAATCATGCCACAATCCAGGTGACATCTGTACTAGGCAGAATCCTGTTGTTATTCTCCTGTCTAGCTGCTACTGATGAGAATGACAAAGTAGTGAAATTACATTTTCCCATTATTATTTCCAGACACTCGCTGGCAATGGTTGTTGACTCTAATAAACCTTCAGACAAAGCTGTCAGCAAAGGAAATGGCTGAAGGAGAGTAAGGAAAAGCCCCTTCAACAATAAAATGCAACTAAACCTTAGTGCTAGCTTGTATAGTTTCTGATAGCAGTTTAATGTGAGTGCTTCAATATTTATTCTGGTGCTGTATTTGAATTCCAAGGAGAACAATGTATTCCATCAAGTCACATTATCGAGGATTTTGATGAACATAAACATATTATGAGATTAAAGAATGAGATTAAAGAATGAGATGTCTTACCTGCTATAGTATTAAGAAACATCAAATATTCGAAGTTTGAAATTTCCCTTCTTTGCCAGCGCTGAGTCATGTTGGAAGATTTATAAAGCTGTCGAGGAGTGGCCAGTGATATCCTCCTAGTAATTAAGCAAATTATAACAATTTCTTTGATCTCATAAACTTTAATAGTCAAATAATAACTAATATGTGGATTTGATATAATTTGATGTATGGTTTATCCTTCTTAGATAAATTACAAAATACATGTTAGTTGTAGAATTAGCAATATTTGAAAAAAATCTATTACATAGAAGATACACATATTTACTTAGAATAAACCAATATGAAAGCACCTATTTGTATAACATTGCTCCAAGTGGATATTTTACAAGTCAGCAAGAACCAAAAAGGTGAAACTGTACTGAAAATAAGTCAAAGTAGCTTTTAAACAACACAGAAAACCTAGCCCATGCTAAGATGCTAGGGAGATGGTCAGGTAGCAGCTCATAAGCATTTGACTCAAACCTTATATAATAATGACCCCACTGAACTTTTTAAGCCTGTCTCCCCACAGAGTGTGCACATGAGCACAGCCTCTAACCACATGACACATAATCCTCTAGAAGGTCAAAAGCAAACAACTGAGAACTTTGAAAATATAGGAATATCTTTGAAAATATAGGAATAGAAGAAGGAACACAGGAATATCTTAAGAGAGTAGGTCAGGAGAATGTGTAAATTACGAACCTTTGAAGGGATGTGTTTCTCTAAAAGCTGACTGATTTTGTGAAAGCATGATAAGGCTGAGCTTCTAAAACAATCACCACTTAACAAAGAAGTTCCCAAACGTTTTGAATTTATGCCACTTTGAGCGTCTCAGGAATTTTTTCATGGTGTCCCTAGCCCAAGAGAAACATCTAACAGTTCTCTTTATTGAGCAGTTAGGTCTAAATAACTTAACACTTGAGCCATAACAACTTAGTAGCTGTCTGAGAATACAATATTTAAAAACTGAAAGAAAAATAGCATTTTATTTCCTTCTTAAATAACCACAATTACTTACTAAAGGGGTGCAGTGCACATCTGTTGGGCACTGCACAGCTTCTTAAGCCTGGGAATCATACCTGACACTACCATTTTCATTTCCTGCCCCACGTGAATTTTCATGGTGTGCCTGTTCTTTTTTTTTTAACCACAGAAACCCCTGAAAATTAGTTTCACAAAGCTAAGATGTCATCAAAAAGAACACAAGAATGCAGTGCCATCAAATGCTGAAGATTAGAACTAAGTCGAGCTGAGTTTGTGCATCATTTGATAGATGTTGCTGTATTTCCCAAAAAAAAAAACAAAAAAAAAACAAAAAACGCCCTGCAGTAGGCCTGAGAGCTCACTGTGATATCTTAGGACTCCATGGTGGGAGCTGCGGACCTAAGACTATTTTTATCTCCCATGTTTTATTATCATGTTTACATTCACATGAGATTTTAATAACCATGGCAAGAGCTAAGATATATCTTGCTGTTTAGTTGCTAAGTCATGTCCAACTTTTTGAGACCCCATGGACTGTAGTCAGCCAAGTTCTTCTGTTCATGGGATTTCCCAGGCAAGAATACTGGAGTATGTTGCCATTTCCTTCTCCAGGGGATCTTCCCAACCCAGGGACTGAACCTGTGTCTCCTGCATTGGCAGGCGGATTCCTTACCACTGAGCAACCAGAGAATCCCAAGATATAGGGACTAAAGAAAAGGAAGGAGGAAGGAAGAATGGGAATAAACTTGGTGTGTCAACTAAAATTTGAATTAAGAATTTAAAAAATAGTTATGTCTAACTCAATGCTTAAAATGTTAACTTAATATTTTATAGCAGCCTGGTCACATATTAACATTTTTGGAGCTTTCCTAGTTAAATATACTTGAGATAATAGATCCTAAGGATTCCATAAGAACTATATAAACCTAACTGCAATGGTAAGGGGAATATATATTTCATACTTAAATACTATATCTTAGTACACTTTTCGATTAACTGGCAATATGATTTTCACAGGGCTACTAAAAGGGCTTCCAGATTTTAAGCCATTCCAGCACCACTATTCAAAAATTTTCCAGGCCAGATACTCTCACTTACGCAATTGTTTCTGTTATAAATTTTAGCCTTGATTCTGGATTTGTCACAGCAACATGCTAAAATATTTTCTGAATTATCAATTAATAAACTATATTGACCCAATTTTTATTTGCCTCTATTATAATTATGTGCTTAGTCTAACTTTCACTGTATTACTATTGTAATTATATTCTTGCTAATCTGACTAAAATTCTTACCAGCAGTATGCTTAGTCTGCTAAAAGCAATGTATAGAATAAAGTTGTAAATTTATTTGTTGACATTTTAAACCCAGAAAATTTAAAAAGAAAACTGCTGATATGGAAATAAGCCTGAGCACCAAAAAACACTCAAAAATCAAGACCAAACAAACTGTGATAAGGATAAATAATGGGACTCATGGGAGAAGGTTACCATGTCATTCTTAAGAGTATGCAGTTGTGAAGAAAAATACAGGCATACGAAATGAATTGGGAAAATCAGATTACTATTAGTAAGTTCATGGAAAGGACCAGTTTTTCCTGTTTACTGCTCTCCTTTCTACTATAAACTCACTGAGAGCGGGAACTATGTTATACATACTGTCATGTCCTTAGCATTTAACAATACTTGAACTAGAGTGGGATCTAAATAAAGTATAAACCAAATGACTTGAGTTATTGGATTTCTATCTCCCCAAAAAATAATGGCTAAAGAGAGATGAAACTAACTAAATAAATAAATAAATTCAATCATAAGAAGAAGCAAAATGGTAAACAGTAAATCAATAGGGCTATTAAAAATATCCTATGAACATTTAGACGTTTGAATGAGTACAGTTGGTACATGTTTGGGCTACACAAAAATGATTTTACAACTGGGGAATAAGAAGAAGATAAAATTGCCTTCTGGAAAAAAATACTAAGTACTATAACAAATGGTGACCATTTAAAATCATTAACTCTATATATGCAATGAGGTATATTCTTAAAAAGAAAAGAATCTAATTATACTCAAAATTTATTGATTATAATGACCATCTGAATAGAAAATAGCAATACATTAACCAAACAATGACATTCAGTATGGAGTCTAGAAACCAGACAAATTCTTTGTCAGTATTTTTCTATCATTATGCATGGGGTAAGGGTATTGCTCTTTTGACCAATGTGGACCACCTTGATAGATGACACCAAATAGAAATTAAGAGAGTGGGCTATGATCTTGGGCAAGATAAGTAACTTATATAAACCAAAAACTTCCTATCTGTAACATGGGATAAGAACTCTATTAAGGAACTTCCTTGTCCATCTAGTGGTTAGGGCTCCATGCTGCTAATTCAAGGGGCAACCATTTGGTCCCTGGTAGAGGAACTTAATAACCCTCATGCCACATGGTACGGCAAAAAAAGAGAAAAAAGTTAAAAAAAGAAATCCACTAAGAATCCACATGGTTTTAAGAATTAATGGCTGAGTGCCCCTCTGCCATGTGAGGACACATGGACAGGATGACCATCTATGAACCTGGAGTTGGGCCCTCAGCAGACACCAAATCTGCTAGTGATCCTGGACTTTCTATCCTCCAGAACTGCCAGAAATAAATGTCTGCTGTTTATAAGCTAAAAACTAATGCTTATAAACTTGAATACAAAGTACAGTCCCTGGGACTTGGAAAGTGCTCAGCAAATGAGACATGCATGTAGACCAAAGAGGTGTTCATTAGGCTCTACTCAGTTCAGTTCAGTCATATCTAAATCTTTGTGACCCCCATGGACTACAGCACGCCAGGCCTCCCTGTCCATCACCAACTCCTGAAGCCTGCTCAAACTCATGTCCATCGAGTCGGTGATGCCATCCAACCATCTCCTCCTCTGTCGTCCCCTTCTCCTCCTGCCTTCAATCTTTCCCAGAATCATGGTCTTTTCTGCTAGCTTTATGGAAATATTCCTTTTGTTCTAAATCTTTGCAATGTGATCTCTTTGGTGGGCTTGCCCAAGAAGTGGCCTAAGTGATATGTGAAGTCGATTTTCTGGCAGTATACCTGCCTTTGAGTTTGATCATTTTTGTCTGTTTGCTTCTAAAGCAGTCTCCTTTGGGCTTAGTCTAGGGTATATTCCCTAGTGTTTGATAAACTCTGCTTTAAACTGACAAAACCTGATGTCAAAAAAACAAAGTAAAGAATGGATCCCTTGGTGATTTTACCAAGATACTCTCAGCTAGAAGACTTCTATTTGTAGGAGTCAGACATCATCCCTTCCCTGTGACAATTTTCTAAATGTAATAGGATCTTACATATCACATACTCTTTGTAGGTGTGTGTGTATATCTGTTTACTGACTCACCCAGCTACCTACCTCCTTGCCTACCTACCATCTATATCTATGTGTGCATGCCCACACGCATGTGTATAGTGCATAGGTGTGCTCACAGTCCACAAAGTGCATTCATTTTATGGTCTCAGGACATCTGTTGAAATATCTTTTGCAAAATACTGTGCCCATTTTATAGCAGATCTCATCTTCGGTCTTCTTGCTTAATGTTATTCACTCTTTCAACATATATGTACTGAGTTCCTACAATCAGATCAGACCCTATCATTGTTACCCAGTCAGTAAGTGGCAGGTCTGAGCCTAGATTCAATGTTCCGCCAACCTCCATCTGCTATCTCCAAGGCTAAATATCACAGGAAATAAAACTGAACTTATGAGTATTTTATTGGGAAACTTAATTAGTTGAGTCTTTGAGGGGAACACAAAGGGGGCAACAAAAAAGTGTTTTAAGACAGAATTTCCAAAGTTACTAAACATATGTTTTGTTTCCAGTTTTTCCATCAAGAAGAATAGCATTCCAAAAATCTGAGACTATATGTGGTTGAAAGGAAAATTACCCTTATAAGAAATAAGGAATATAGTAAAAGAGTTTCTGGTTGTTTTAAATGATTTCAGGTCCTGACAAGTAGAAGAATACCAAAAGAAATCAGAAAACTCTATTGGTAATCGTTGAAGAATCATGGTCATTGAGAAATATGCCAGGAGGCAGATGATTATTCTTTAAAAGGAAAAAATTAGGCTGGTTTGTGAGTTCTTAATGTCAATTCCTGGAAAAATTCTTGATTTGATGATTAAACAATTTGTAGGTACTTGCAAACGGAAGTAGTGATTACTAAGAGTCAGCTTAGATTCCGTAAGAATAAGCCTTACAAAACTAACTTCATCTTTTTTTTGATAGATTAAATGCATTTTTTCTTTTGACCTGTATTTTATATAAGTACTTCATTGTCTACTACTGTCTTAAGTGAATTTTGTTGTTCAAAATAGCAAATATCCTCAGCATGTGCATACATGTCTGTGAATTGGTTTTACACTATAAGCTTAATATGAGAATAGAGACTTTGTAATGTAGGGTAACTCTAGTTGAGTAGCACTTAAAAGCACCTTTGCAATTAGGCAGTGTGCTAGGTATTGCAGATTAAAAGATAAATAAGACACAGTTCCTGTCTTTTAAATGTCTGTAGCCTATTTAAGGGGAAGATAGACAAAGATTGGTTTTCCTTTCCATGCATGCAGTGCTCTGGAATAACTCCCAGGCACTTAATGATCTACATGGAAGACACTGTTGCTTGTCTGCCCAAAGCCGATTATTCTCTTTCTTCCTTAACAGAAACTGTATTTTTTTCAGATAGGAAGTGGCAGGGAGTTCAGAGGTATATTTTTCCTTGACTTGTAGGGGATGATTTGGCTTCATGTTCAGTGTTCAGTGATTGTTTTAGGGGCAGGAAGGTGACTGCCAAAGGTGACTGTCCCATTCTGGCCAAAGGGACTCCTAAATATACTCCATTCTAAAACACAGAATTTCAAGAAGTCCTTTGTGTCCTTCTCGTACTTGAATGCAGTTGAATGAAGATGTGGTATTCGGAGCAGTAGTGGTTATTTTGTGAACATGAGGCCAAGAGTCCTGACATTACTGAACCTCTGAGCCAATACTGGCAACTCCTTTTTTTTATGTTTTAAATTTTCATTTATATATTTATTTATTTTTGGCTATACTGGGTCTTCCTTGTTGCTTTTCTCCAGTTGTGTGTGGGGACTACTCTCCAGATGTGGTCTGGGGGCTTCTCACTGTGGGGGCTTCTCTTGTTGCAGAGCACAGGCTCTAGGCACACAGACTTCAGTAGTTGCAGCGCACAGGCTCAGTAGTCGTTGTGCATGGGCTTAGTTGCTCCATGGCATGTAGGGTCTTCCTGGATCAGGGATCGAATTTGTCTTCTACACTGGCAGGTGGATTCTTTACCACTGAGCCACCAGGGGATCCCTTGGCAACTTTTTTAAAATTTCACCTCTTTCATAAAACAAACCCCATAACCAAAACCCTATTGGTTAAGCCACTTTTAGTCAGTTATTCAGTTACTCACAGCCAAAACCAACTAATTGATATTAGTGACACACAATTACTGACCATGTTTTCTACACAGAGTAGTATCTTTGACTAAGTAAGATTTCAAAATAATGCATTTAAAATACAAAGATGAAAGATTCAGGAAATGATTATAACCACACCATAATGAATGACTATTAATCTCAATAAACCCTAAGAGTTTTATTACTGTAATGAAGAAGTCTTTTTACACAGCACTTATAAAAAACTATATGTTATTACACAACAATTAATCACAAACATCATGAGGCTTTTGGTATGTCTTTCATAAGATCTTCAGCAAAAATGTCTTAACATGCTTACTATAAGATACAATCAACTTTCTTACTTTGTCATTTAAATAAAATTATGTTAAATAAAATTATGCCCTATTCTGCCATTCTTAAAATAGCTGTTTTCATAACCTCTTTCCCTACAAATGACCTGCAGAGGAAGACAATTCCTAGGTTTTCAAAATAATTACAATGGCATAACTCTATTCAGATTTTTGTTGTATTGAGACATAAATATGTTAGCAAACCATAGATAATATGTAATATGATATAATTACCTGGCTTGTGGCAAACCATAGCTGGTCCCTACTCCAACCCGAGGCAAGCTATAGACGACTTTTTTTACTGTTGCTTGATCAGGGAAATTAAACATAACTGAAGCTGTGGCAAGAAGAAAAAACATGATTTAGAAAACCACAGGAGAGCTAACCATCAATTTCAGAAATCAAGTGCCTTTCATGATTTATTTGTAAAGGTCATGAATCTTCATGAAAATTAGATTTCCTTGTAAATTTATCCTAGGATTAACATTTTCAAACAAATACATTGTTTTTTAATTTTTATTTTTGCATTAGCAACAGCATATCAAAGAAATAAATACAATGCAAAAAATCAAGTCAGTATCAGATCATGTTAATCATTAACATTCAAATATGAGCAGCACATTTTTTTTTCAAAATATTTACGGAGACTTACTTCGGTTTGCCATAAACACTTCCAAAGCAGTATTTTGTAGAAGATAACGTCTTGAAAATACAGCTCGTATCTCACTGAACATCCATTTTCCATGAAGTCCCTCAGTGTATGCAAGGACCTAAAATAAACAGTTTGAAGGGAATTGTCAGTCAGTGGAATATGTGTCTCAGACTCTGACAATACCTTAGACAGTGCTGTATAAAAGTCAGTAAATTAGGGGTTATCTTACTAAATTCATGATGTATCACAATACTGTCAATCATTTGATTCTGTATATTTACAAAATTTCTACCTTTCTAAATTTTTGTATCTGGCTCATGTAGAAATGAAGGAACAAAGGAACAGAAAAGTTGTAAGTTCAAGGTGTCCCTGTGACAAAACAGAAAATGTGTTATACCCTTGGTGGTCTTATATATGATTGGTTAGACCAGGTGGCTTGGATATATATGGTTGGTGCTTTTCCAATGTCATTTTTCCTCCTTCTTCCTTGCTTAATGAAAGGCCATTTAGTCCTCAAAGTGGTCAACCCCAAGCAAGGGTTCATGATTGATCTAAGCCTGAGGTCAATGAACATTTCTGGTAAAAGGTGAAATAGTAAACATTTTTAGGACTTGCAGGCCACCAGTCCTTCTCACAACTATTCAACTTTGCCATTCTGGTAGGAAAGCAGTCCCAGAGAATGTGTAAGTAGATAGGCATGACTCTGGTCCAATAAAACTTTATTTGCAACAGTGGCCTGAATTTGTTCCCGAGGCCAGAATTTATCTGACCTTTGATCTAAGATAGTGATGATAAAGTCATTCTTTGCTTTCTCCAAATTCCCTTGCAACTATAAGTAAGGAAATGTGACGCAGAACATTGGCTAATGAGAATGAAACCAGTCATTTGGGGATATTCCAGAAAAGCTGATAAAAGGAGTCATATGTAGCTGGCACGCTTCTATCTCCTCCTTACTTGAATGGCAATGTAATGGCAGAAGCTGTAGAAGCAATTGTGTAGCCATTAGAGGAAGGCCAAGGGAATCCCAGCAAGGTTGACCCTAACACTAAATTGCTGAAATATTCTCAGCAACTATCCATATGTGGACTTTTTGTTTCATGATACAGATAAACTCACATTTGATTATTCGGCTGCAGTCAAATCTGCAATAAACACATTTTTGGAGTTAACAGAGATAGAGAAGGACAGGAAAGTCTGGCATGCTGCAGTCCGTGGGGTCACAAAGAGTCAGATACAACTTAGTGACTGAATAACAACAATATGAGTATAATCTCAGAAACAAGAAGAGATCTTTCCATGAAAGCTATGATGGCACCTTTATACTAAAAGTGGTATGCCAGGAGGATGGGTGATTTTATGTATGTCTACATATATTATATATTAGACTTTATATATATTAGTGTGTGTATATACATACACACATTAATATTTTTATTTTTCTCTTTGAGAACCATGATTTAATGGATATTTGACCAAGTATTCTTTTCCATTAATCATATTATCAGTTTATCTTATTGAATACCTTTGGCAGGCAGGTGGCTCACACACATAGAAGTTGGTTTGACTCTTAAGTGCTTCATGTAAAACTGTCTTACCAACTATGCCAGTTATTCAATGATTGATTCTCAGCTCTGGAGTCACCCTTAATTGCTTATCATGTGAAAATGAATCTGTGCCCTTAATTTTTCCTTTGGTAGCCAGGAGCACGTTGAGGTCCATCAGGAAAGGACTCTGAAGAGACTATGCAAAAGCAAGGGGTTTTTCTTCCCCATTCTGTATGCTCACCTAGCAGGTCTCTGCAGAGCGTGGGCTTCTCCAGGGCCCGGCTCCTGCAGCGTGTGATGGCCTACAGCACCTGGTGACTAGAAGTTTTCTCCAGTACTTCAGTGCCCCAGGCACTTTTATAGCAACATGCTTTGATGAGAACCCTCTTATAAGGAGCTTCACCAATCCCTAGAGGGTGGTTTTCTGGAAAGTTCCAAAAGAGAGAGCACCAAGCTCCCCCAGCAGGGCACCAGAGTGACTTTGTACCATGAAGGGTGCTATAAGCCATGCCCTCCCTACCCTCAGGGGCCCTTGGTTGCGTTCAATGTCAGCTCAAAATACAGTGGTTGCTCCTCATGTATTCTGTTCCTGTGTTCTTTAGAGTAATTTTTATTTGTTAACTAACTTGTTTCTCCAAAATTCTACTGGAATTTATATTATAATTATTTCTATGTTATAGTGTTTATAAATTATAACACTTTCCCTGTTCAAATTGCTATGTGGCTTCTTTCTCTTGATTGGTTACAAACTGATATAGGAACTCAATCAGTTCTCCTCCGGGCTGGGACCACAAGAGTCCTCAGGGGCCCTCAGGGACCCTTGGGAGTAAGAAAAAGAAAACTGAGATAATTAGAGAAACTCAGTAAAGCCTGGAGGTAAAGAGTAAAAGGAGACAGAATAAAATTAAATTATTTTGCTAGCAAGTAATAAACAGCTTGGGCTTCCATGGAGGCTCAGTGGAAAAGAACGTGCCTACCAATGTAGCAGTCGTGGATTCGATCCCTGGGTTGGGAAGATACCCTGGAGAAGGAAAGGGCACCCACTCTAGTATTCTTGCCTGGAAAGTTCTGTGGACAGAGGAGACTGGCAGGCTACAGTCCACGGGGTCACAAAGAGTTGGATATGACTGAGCAACTAAATTAACATCAACAACCATAAACAGCTCAGGAGGCAAATTCCAAAAGATAGTTCCAAAGTTCCAAACTGTTTTGAACAAGGACAGCATCATCTGAATGAGTGGTATAGCCCCCATTCAGAGAAGCCAAGGAAAAGAAAATTTTCCTTTACAGTCATTGACGTTATAGTTAAGCTTTTGAAATCCTTAAAAGGGGCTGATGAAAGACAGTGCTCTGAGGCATTCATAATTTCCTGCCAGAAAACTCAAGAGAGCCAACAGTCCTTTTCTTTTTTTTAAGCATGCCACCTCCTACTTGCTCGTTTCCTTCCAGATTGATCATGGAATGAAACTCTACTAATTTAATTAAAACTTCTCTTTTAAGTATCCTTTCCTGTGAACTGCCTTTCCTGGCATCCAGCTTAAGAGTTATCATGTACTAACCTCCAGTATCTCTTCTATGACATCATTTTGTGTCAGCTCTGTGCATGGAACTTTTTTATTTATTTGTTTGCTTTAGGTCTGTCGCCTCCCCGTGATGTGAAAGTTCCATGACAACAAGGTCCTCAGTCATCTTATTTACTGCTCAATACACAGAGCCTAAAGCAATGCCTCGTACATATGTGCTCCATATACATTTGTTTACTGAATAAATCACCAAGAGAAATGGAAAGAGATAATACATATGAGGAGGGTTACAAAGAGATCTTACAAAGTATGTGCATCTTTCAGTACTTCTTTACTGAATTGGAAAGAGCTTTCCAGTTTCACCTTCAGACTTCTTATGTTTATTATCCTAATGCTGGAGCCCGCCAGAAGTCTCTCCTGACTTGAGATTTAATCAATATCTAAACAAAGCGATCTAAATAGAATAACTGTTTTATATTTTCTAGTAGTTTAATTTGCACTCTCAAGGAACTCTAGATTGGGTTATGTGCTGTGCTGTGCTCAGTCATTAAGTCATGTCCGACTCTTTGTAATCCTGTGGACTGTAGCCCACTGGGCTCATCGGTCCATGGGATTTCTCAGACAAGAATACTGGAGAGGACTGCCATTTCCTCCTCCAGAGGATCTTCCTGACCCAGGGATCGAATCTGCATCTCCTGCACTGGCAGGCAGATTCTTTATCATTGAGTCACTAGGGTAGACTGGGTTATACCATATCTTGAAAGGTCTGTCTCCATAAAAAAGGATTCCTTCATTCTAGAGGGGCTATGGAAGGTCTTTTAGGCTAAGGCATTTTAATTGATAGACTTAATGCCTCTCATTTAAGAAAATATATACTGAGGTGTGTCACAGAATATCATTTGACACCCCTGTTAAACATTGGTTTCATTTCTGTTAGCAATTAGACATTTTTTTTTTTGGTAGTGAAATTACTGCAGATAGGATGGAAAATAAAATATTTAAAGAAATGACAAACTGTTGAGATAAACCACTAGCATTCAAATAACTTCACTGATCGCCATGATTGCCTGGGACTATACCCCGAGTCCCCTTTCCTCTTCTCTTCCCAGATGCCAAGAGAAAGCCCTGAAACAGAGCATGAGGGTAACTAGAGAGAGTTTACTGACACACACTCAGGGGGCTCATGGAGGCCAAAGTAGAACGCTGTGACACTGGAGGCAGAGAGACTAGTACGGATGCTACTTTGGGCATGTGATGAGTTTAATCAATTTGTATATGCTTCAAAAGGGCAAAAGAATATCATTTATTGTTAATTAAATACTGAGCTTATGGTATGTTTCTATAAAATTCTGGGCATCAGGCCTAGGTTTGAAATATGACTTGATGCTATAAAATTGCCTGTATTTTATTTATATCTCCACTAGTTACATAGTGTTCTGTAAATTTCAGGCTCTTCTATAATAACGCTTTCATTTAGTCCAAGATATTTTTCTAAACCATAAAAGTACTTTCATCTAGACTTGAGGTTTGTGATTTTGCTTTCTTTCTTAAGTCAACCTTTCCATATTATCTGATTTGTGCTTCCCAGGCTGTCCAAATTACTTAATATACTATGAAACCAATCAACAAATGCTGAACTAGTCTACTCAGTTTCATTTTCTGAAAAGCTGAATAAAGAATTTTTATACATCATATGGACAGAGGAGCCTGGTGGGTGAGTCCTCGGGGTCACAAACAGTTGGACATGACTTAGCACCACACACATAGGTCATAAACAGGAAAATTAAAGCATCTTGATCACAGATTTTATGAAAGTTTTGTGATTTTCTTATGTGACCACTGACCTGCTTTGAACTAAGGGCTTAATATCCAAAAACAGTGAAGGGAGAGAGAGATCACACTGCCTTTATACCCTGAGATCTGCCCCACTCACAAACTGAAGCACACAGGACGCAATCTAAAACAAATGTAATAGAGAGCCCTTGTAAACCACTTCACCCAAATGTGTGCTTAACACATATTATTTGATGACTGTGTTGAAGAAAAATAGGGTTGCTGTGCACTCATGTGTATCAGACACGCATATTTGTCAGAAACATGGGTATGGCTGTCAAATCAGTTTCATCTTTTTTCCTTTAAAGACAGTTAATATTGTGTGACCTAAAAAGTACTTGTTTCGTGATAGCTTTGGTGATCTCAAATCGTCTGAGTGCATATATCAGAACAAGTATTTGGATATGAAAAAACTCAATTTTGCTTCAAGCTGTATTTTCTGTTAAGAATTGATGAGAATGATGTAAAGGGCTGGCGAGACATGCCCTGTTCAGTGTTCATCAGGTCATCATATCCAACAGACACTTGCAGCTTGAACAGTTTAATTAAAGGGCTGTTAGTGCAATGGAAAACTGTAATCCCCATTACTTTTATAATTCTGTACAAATTATCAATGATTCTGCATGTAACAAATATATTCAGGATGGAATAGTACAAGAGTAGTTTTAGGTTTGCATTCATACATGGTCTTTACCCTTTTGCCAGATGAATAAAGAGGATTCTAAGGCCCAGAAGAAAACCAGAACCACAAAGCAGAAGAAGCTCAGGTTCTAAATTGACCATGTGGAAGATCATCTCTGACTGGCAGTCGAGGTCATGGAACATGAGATGAGGGCGTAGGAAGCAGCAAAAACGGCCAAATATTTGGAACTGCCTTCTTCCAGTTCTCACTGCATGTTGTCATGATACCAGTTCTTCACCAAAGGCATAGAGAGAATAAGATGTAAGAAGTAACTAATTAGAAGTGTATGGAAAAAAGGAAATAGCAACACAATGGACTATCCTCTTCTAATTGGGCAAAGAATGATTTTCTAAGAGGTCAGTTACATACGTATGCACAAGTTAAAAGTAAGTTTTCAGATCCTTAACTTCTTAAAATCTATCTGCCTGAGGATGAATATGTGAGATAAATACACATTGTCTTTCCCATCTCTCTTTTCCCATTGCCGTTCTCCAATTACAAAATGGGAGGGGTCTCTTTATGATGTATCATCTGGGGTACAAAATCTGTTGAGGGGGTAGGAGCCTCAAATAAGGGACAATTCATTAGAAAGTATATGCTCTCAATGACTGGATTTGAAAAAATATTTTAAAAGTTAAATGGTTTCCTAATTCCTTACTTTCAAAGAGCTGGAGTTGGATCTAATTGGGTTGATAGTTGAAAGATAATTAAAGATAATTTTTGATGATAGAGCCACCAGGTGATTTTTAGCATACAAGTTAGAAGTGGCACAAAAAGCTATATAAATGTTGCTGGAATAAAATGTCAATATCCTTCTATTTACTTACAATTTAAAATTGTGAACAGGATTTTTCAACAGAACTACAAAAAAGAAAGTTGAAAACTGTAAGAGTTATCATTCACACTGGTCAGAATGCCTACCATCAGAAAGTCTATAAATAATACATGGTACAGAGGGTACAGAGAAAAAGGAATCTTTCTACACTGTTGGTGGTAATATAAATTGCTATAGCCATTATGGAAAGCAGCTCAGTTCAGTCGCTCAGTCGTGTCCGACTCTCCGCGACCCCATGAATCACAGCACGCCAGGCCTCCCTGTCCATCACCAACTCCCGGAGTTCACTCAAACTCATGTCCACAGAGTCGGTGATGCCATCCAGCCATCTCATTCTCCGTCGTCCCCTTCTCCTCCCGCCCCCAACCTTTCCCAGCATCAGAGTCTTTTCCAGTGAGTGAACTCGTTGCATGAGGTGGCCAAAGTATTGCAGTTTCAGCTTTAGCATCAGTCCTTCCAATGAACACCCAGGATCGATCTCCCTTAGAATGGACTGGTGGTGTAAAAGCTACAAACAGTTACCATATGATCTAGCAATTCTACTCCTGGGCATATATCTGGAGAAAACTATAACTCAAAAAGATACATGCATCCCAGTATCTCTATCAGTTCAGTTCAGTCGCTCAGTCGTGTCCGACTCTCCGCAACCCCATGAATCACAGCACGCCAGGCCTCCCTGTCCATCACCAACTCCCGGAGTACACTCAAACTCATGTCCACAGAGTCGGTGATGCCATCCAGCCATCTCATTCTCCGTCGTCCCCTTCTCCTCCCGCCCCCAACCTTTCCCAGCATCAGTTTCCAGTGAGTCAACTCGTCGCATGAGGTGGCCAAAGTATTGCAGCTTCAGCTTTAGCATCAGTCCCTCCAATGAACATCCAGGATTGATCTCCTCTAGAATGGACTGGTTGGATCTCCTTGCAGTATAAGGGACCCTCAAGAGTCTTCTCCAACACCACAGTTCAAAAGCATCGATTCTTCGGCGCTCAGCCTTCTTCACAGTCCAACTCTCACATCCATACATGACCACGGGAAAAACCATTGCCTTGACTAGACGGACCTTGGTTGGCAAAGTAATGTCTCTGCTTTTTAATATACTATCAAGGTTGGTCATAACTTTCCTTCCAAGGAGCAAGCGTCTTTTAATTTCATGGCTGCAATCAGCATCTGCAGTGATTTTGGAGCCCAAAAAAACAAAGTCTGACACTGTCTCCACTGTTTTTCCATCTATTTCCCATGAAGTGATGGGACCAGATGCCATGATCTTTGTTTTCTGAATGTTGAGCTTCAAGCCAACCTTTTCACTCTCCTCTTTCACTTTCATCAAGAGGCTTTTGAGTTCCTCTTCACTTTCTGCCATAAGGGTAGTGTCATCTGCATATCTGAGGTTATTGATATTTCTCCCAGAAATCTTGATTCCAGCTTGTGCTTCTTCCAGCCCAGCGTTCCTCATGATGTACTCTGCATATAAGTTAAATAAGCAAGGTGACAATATACAACCTTGACGTACACCTTTTCCTATTTGGAACCAGTCTGTTGTTCCATGTCCAGTTCTAACTGTTGCTTCCTGACCTGCATACAGGTTTCTCAAGAGGCAGATCAGGTGGTCTGGGATTCCCATCTCTTTCAGAATGTTCCACAGTTTATTGTGATCCACACAGTCAAAGGCTTTGGCATAGTCAATGAAGCAGAAATAGATGTTTTTCTGAAACTCTCTTGCTTTCTCCATGATCCAGCGGATGTTGGCAATTTGATCTCTGGTGCCTCTGCCTTTTCTAAAACCTGCTTGAACATCTGGGAGTTCACGGTTTACATACTGCTGAAGCCTGGCTTGGAGAATTTTGAGCATGACTTTACTAGCGTGTGAGATGAGTGCAATTGTCCGGTAGTTTGAGCATTCTTTGGCATTGCTTTTCTTTGGGATTGGAATGAAGACTGACCTCTTCCAGTCCTGTGGCCACTGCTGAGTTTTCCAAATCTGCTGGCATATTGAGTGCAGCACTTTCACAGCATCATCTTTCAAGACTTGAAATAGCTCAACTGGAATTCCATCACCTCCACTAGCTTTGTTCGTAGTGATGCTTTCTAAGGCCCACTTGACTTCACATTCCAAGATGTCTGGCTCTAGGTCAGTGATCACATTATCGTGACTATCTTGGTCGTGAAGATCTTTTTTGTACAGTTCTTCTGTGTATTCCTGCCACCTCTTCTTAATATCCTCTGCTTCTGTTAGGTCCATACCATTTCTGTCCTTTATCGAGCCCATCTTTGCATGAAATGTTCCCTTGGAATCTCTAATTTTCTTGAAGAGGTCTCTTGTTTTTCCTATTCTGTTGTTTTCCTCTATTTCTTTGCATTGATCACTGAGAAAATCTTTCTTATCTCTCCTTGCTATTCTTTGGAACTCTGCATTCAGATGCTTATATCTTTCCTTTTCTCCTTTGCTTTTCGCCTCTCTTCTTTTCACAGCTATTTGTAAGGCCTCCTCAGACAGCCATTTCGCTCTTTTGCATTTCTTTTCCATGGGGATGGTCTTGGTCCCTGTCTCCTGTACAATGTCACGAACCTCCGTCCAGAGTTCATCAGGCACTCTATCAATCAGATCTAGTCCCTTAAATCTATTTCTCACTTCCACTGTATAATCATAAGGGATTTGATTGAGGTCATATCTGAATGGTCTAGTATCTCTATAGCACCATTTATAATAGCCAAGACATGGAAGCAACCTAAATGTCCATCAACAGATGACTAGATAAAGAAGATGTGGCATAAATACACAATGAAATATTACTCAGCCACAAAAAAGAATGAAATCATGCCATTTATAGCAACAAGAGATTATCATACTAAGTGAAGTAAACCAGAGAAAAACAAATATCAGATGATATAGTATGTGGAATCTAATAAAAAAATGATAAAAATGAACTCATTTTCAAACAGAAGTAGACTCAGACATAGAAAACAAACATGATTACCAAAGGGGAAAGGGCGGGAAGGGATAAATTAGGAGTTTAGGATGAACATTTGTACACTGCTATATATAAAATAGATAACCAACAAGGACCTACTATATAGCACAGGGAACTATACTCAGTATCTTGTAATAACCTATAATGGAAAAGAGTCTGAAAAACAATATACATCTGAATCAGGCTGCTGTATATCTGAAACTACCACAATATTATAAATCAACTATATTTCAATTTTTAAAAAGTTAGGAGTAGCTTTAATATTGATCCCTGTATTGTTCTGGCAATAAATAATATTCTTATGTAGATATACTAACCATCTCATTGAGATGAATTTCCCATAGCATTTTAACTTTTTATGTTTTGTAATTATATTTCAAAGCTCACAATATATTTATACTGTATGGTTATAAGCTGATAATATTTCTAAAAACAATTTGTTTCAGAATAAAAATGTTAAACACTTAAAATTTTATGGTCTTAGGAATTTAAACTATTAAAACTTTAATTCATTAGTGTATATGCTTTCTGTAGATTAGTAGAATATAATGATAAATATACGACTTTCAAGCACAAAATAGTTTTAAAACAGCTAAGTTTGGAGGAGGGATCAAATGGAAATATTTGTTGAGTAAGACAGAGAAATTACATAAAATGTCCACTTGAAAAAAGATTATTTGTACACTTTAAAATGGATGTTGATGATAGCCAAATCATTATTCCTTTGGATATATTTGATTCTATTGGGCATATCTGAAAAGTGATTTTTTTTAAGAATTTTATTTTAAAATATCAATATGTAGAACATGCTGGATACCACATCTTTAAAAAAGGTTAAACTTATGAAAAGTATTAAATGTTAACATGTGTAATATGTAAATTGTTTTATACATGTGTAATAAAAGTGATATAAAAGTCTTTTACAGGGTGGGTTAAAAAAATGTTAGAGAACAATTACAATGGACCCGCACTATACAATAAAGAAAACCTCAAATTTCTCATGGAAAAGTCTCACTAAACCCTTTTATCCAATTAATAATGAATAAAGTCATCAAAATAAAACTTTCAGGGGTAGGCATTGTAATCAGTAAAATCTAATACAGATCAAAAAATGATCACTGAGTCAAATCTTTTCATTAAAATTTAGATGGAAAATAATTAGTCCCAATGAAAATAAATAATTCATGTAATATAAAATTGAAAATGGAAAAAGCTGAAAATGGTTTAACTGTGAAGTGAATGAAAATGATCAAGAAATTAGACTAGCAAAAAGACAGCTTCCAGGAAATACATTTTCAATGAAAAATTTATAATATATACTATACTATTATACTTCTGAGGTTAAATATTCATAAATAGTCATTATCACTATATGAATTAAAATTACAGGGTCAAAATATTGTATAACTGAGAAAAATTTAGGCAGCTCATCTATACAGAGTTTTTCCTTTAGTTTTATTTCATTTGGCTGTCCAGTGCGATGTGCGGGATCCTAGTTTCCCAACCAGGGATGGAACCCGTTCCCCCTGCAGTGGAAGTGCAGTCCCGACCACTGGACCGCTGGAAGGCAGGGAAATCTCTAGAGGGCTTTTTATTTAGCATTTTGCTCTAATTTATCACTTTATGTACCTGTCTCTCCTACATTTAAAGCCTTCCTAGGGTCCACCTCTCTTACAAGCTGTGAGACCTCAGGCAAGTTAGTTCATTTTTAATTCTTCAGCTTCCATATCATAAGATGGAGGAAAAGACAGCATCTAAACTCATAGGGTAGTTGAATGAGTTCTGAATGAGTTCTTTTTAAAAAATGCTCAGTACAGCTCCCGGCACCCGGGAAGTGCTTAGCAAATGTTAGCCTTCTACCCTAACGCCCACTTTCTCATTGCATGTGTACAGACACACACATACACATGCACTGAGCACATCTCTGGTTTTAACCTTCAATAATGACACTGCCAGTGAGAGAGCAGAAAACTTGGACCACAGCATATAACCTTTAAAACTAACAGCCACAACTATTGTTTCCTTAGTGGCAGTTTGCATTCTAGAAGTTTTCCAAAATCACAACTATTTGGGACCTCAGCTATCACATTCACTGTTAGCAGTGATAACTCTAGGAAGCCAAAGTGAAAGTTGCTCAGTAGTGCCTGACTCTTTGCGACCCCATGGACTGTCCATGGAATTCTCCAGGCCAGAATACTGGAGTGGCCTTTTCCTTCTCCAGGGGATCTTCCCAACCCAGGGATCGAACCCAGGTCTTCCACATTGCAGGGGGATTCTTTACCAGCTCAGCCACAAGGGAAACCCAAGAACACTGGAGTGGGTAGCCTATCCCTTCTCCAGGGGATATTTCCGACCCAGGAATCAAACCGGGGTCTCCCACATTGCAGGCAGATTCTTTACCAACAGAGCTATAGTGTCTTCTCTAATTAGGCCAGCTCTTGCTCTTTTCATGATTTATCAATTGATTTTTTAGTGACTCATATTTAACAAATATTTATTGATTGACCATCACCAGCTGATAGTGAATGAGAGGCAGAGTCCCTGTTCAAAGAGGTCATAGGCTCATGGGGACTCTCCAATAAGAGGGAAGGTGTGAGCGGAAGCAGGGGAGGAAGAGGGTCTCAAGCAGAAGGAACATGTAAATACAGTGCCTTGGGGAATGGGTTCAGGCAGTCTGAAATACATATTGTCAAGAGGAGAGAGGTGAAAAATAATGTAAGAATGATGAAAGGTGCGTAGGGAACCAGGATGTGGGGGGGCTAGATCAAGTAACTCACGTTAAAGAGTTTGGACTTCTGATCTGAGAGCAATGATAAGCCCCCTTTGTTAAACAAAGAGGTGACATGATTAAATTCTAACTTTAGAAATCACTGCTGTGACTACAGTTTAGAGGCTGTTCTGACTGGTGAAGGACAATGGTATTCTAATAAACTATGCAAACATTATTTTATATTCATTAGTAGAAAGCCACGAACTCTTTCCAAAAGGTAGGATTTGTACCACTCCAATAATCTCCCTCACACTATGGGAAGTGCTTTTATTTTTTTAAATTTTTTATTGGAGGCTAATTATTTTACAATGTTATATTGGTTGGTTTTGCCATATATTGATATGAATCCACCCTGGGTGTACATGAGTTCCCCTTCCTGAACCCCCCTCCCACCTCCCTCCTCCCCTTATCCTCCCTCTGGGTCATCCCTGTGCACCAGCCCCGAGCATCCTGTATCAGGCGTGGAACCTGGACTGGTGATTCGTTTCACATATGATAATATACATGTTTCAATGCCACTCTCCCAAATCATCCCACCCTCGCCCTCTCCCACAGAGTCCCAAAGACTGTTCTATACACCTGTGTGTCTCTTTGCTGTCTCATATACAGGGTTATAATTTCCATCTTTCTAAATTCCATATATATGCGTTAGTATACTGTATTGGTGTTTTTCTTTCTGGCTTACTTCACTCCGTATAATAGGCTCCAGTTTCATCCACCTCATTAGAACTGATTCAAATGCGTTCTTTTTAATGGCTGAGTAATACTCCATTGTGTATATGTACCAAAGCTTTCTTATCCATTCGTCTGCAGATGGACATCTAGGTTGCTTCCATGTCCTCACTATTATAAACAGTGCTGTGATGAACACTGGAGTACATGTGTCTCTTTCAATTCTGGTTTCCTCTGTGTGTATGCCCAGGAGTGCAATTGCTGGATTATATGGCAGTTCTATTTCCAGTTTTTTAAGGAATCTCCACACTGTTCTCCATAGTGGCTGTACTAGTTTGCATTCCCACCAACAGTGTAAGAGGGTTCCCTTCTCTCCACACCTTCTCAAAAAATAGGCCAAAGAACTAAACAGACATTTCTCCAAAGAAGACATACAGATGGCTAACAAACACATGAAAAAATGCTCAACATCCCTCATAACCAGAGAAATGCAAATCAAAACCACAATGAGATACCATTTCACACCAGTCGGAAGTGCTTTTAAAATGATCTGTTCTATAACATACATCCCTGCAACTGCAGAGTTCATGAGTAGAGACTAGGTTGTATTCCTTATAGAATCAGTACATGAAAGGAACTCAGTCAATTCTGTTGAATAAAATATTGCAAAATTTAATTTACAAACAAACTTTGATTTGCAGTTGGAGTCCTCTGTGCCTCCTTCATCTTCAAAGGCATGCAACTCTCAAAATCAGGGTAAAACTCTCAAAATTTAAAAAAAAATTATTTTGGCAAGGTTGCTTCATTTTTGTCCTACTCATGAATGTCCCTATATGTAAGTATTATATATTTGGCTGTGTTTTATTTTCTCAAATTTGGCAAACTCTGAAATTTTGTATTTGTCCCTCTGCTGTAATTTTACAAAGGGGAGGGCCAGCAGATGGAGAACTCTTCAGTATTAGAAGGAAACTATTTTCTAGTTTCTAGTACTTACTTTCATTTCTACACTGAGCATATTAACTTCCCTGGTGTGACTCTGCATAGTGACAATTTTTAAAGTGTTCATGCTTATATAGCTCCAAATAATTCTATCAGGTTATTTGGATTTCTGGGTTAGTGGGTTTAATTTGAATCAAACTGTTAACGGGGTATGATTTTGTAGATACTATAAACTGTCAACATAAACTGTTTTTCTCTTTTTGGAAATATTTATTAAAGTTTTTATATACAGTCAGAAATGATACAAGATTAGATGGGAGAGCTGCAGTAATTATTGTTGTAGACGTAATTATTTGCAATGAGCAGACATAAAGGAGAAACTGCTTTTGACTAAAGATCTAATCAGGATATAGAGAGAAATATTTGAAAACATTTTAACATTTTTTATTTTCCACCTTTTATTTTACCAATTTAAAATAAAAATTTGATTATACATTTCTCATTTAGTGAGAAATGCATAGTGAAAAGAGGTTTTTTTTTTAGGTTTAAAGGTAAAACCATTCTTTTTTCTCTAGTTGATGTTTATGTTATCCTGAAAACAAAACAAAACTGCATGCAATACAGACACTCGTGCACTTTTCAGTTCATACCATGAGAGCTTCAAACACTGGAAAAGAAATCTGGATCCCAGCACATCATGAAAATCCTAAGAGTTTAAAAAGCATATGTGAGTATGGGAAAAAAAAAAAGTGTATGTGTGTATGGTACATAAGCAGGTGTTTAAGAAGTGGTAACTGTTTGTACTAATAGGGGTATAAAACCCCATATTAAGCTACAAGGGGCATTACACTGAGCTCTTACATTCTAACCACCTTGATCACTTTCCGCTCCCAAATGTGCCATCTTTGGTCATGCTTCTGCACCCTTAAACGTGGTGTTTCTTCTGCCTGGCAGATCCCTCCCTAGTCTGCTCTTCTGATGAACTCCTATTGATACCTAAGCTCAAAGAGCCTGCTGTTCCCTCTGAGAGCCCTCTCCCCAACTCTGACACTCACGAAACCATCATTCTCATGGTTGGTTTACTCGCTGGTGTCTCTTGCCAACCTGTGAGCCCACTGATGGCTGGAATTCTCAATGCATCTCTGTGTTTTTCACATGTAGCACAAGGCTCAGCATGGAGCACTCACTCAATAGTAGTGATTAATTATGAATGCCTTTATTGACCTATATTTAGTAATAACTCATACACAAAAAAGTTATTAATTTATTTGGCCTATATTAATTAAAAGCTATCACATTAAGATAGTCCAGAGCTGATTCCCAATGTATTATGTACCAGACAGAGCATGAAAGGTATCCCTTCCTGATAAGTTAATTTTCACCATGTTGATTACCTGACCCTACCACTATGGCCTTTGTGGACTGAACCAGGATTGTCACCTAATATTAGATACCGTGACTTCCCTGGTGGTCCTGTGGCTAAAACTCTGAGCTCCCAATGCAGGGGGCCTGGGTTTGATCGCTGGTCAGGGAACTAGATACTTCATGCTGCAACTAAAGAACCTGCATCCTGCAACCAAGATCAAAGATGCTGTGTGTGGTGACTAAGACCCAGTGTGCATGCATGCTAAGTAGTTTCAGTCACCTCCGACTCTTTGTGACCCCATGGACTGTAGCCAGACAGGCTCCTCTGTCCATGGGAGTCTCCAGGCCAGAATACTAGAGTGGGTTTCCATGCCCTCCTCCAGGGGATCTTCCCAGCCCAGGGATTGAATCCATGTCTCTTACATCTGCTGCATTGGCAGGTGGGTTCTTTACCATTTGCACCACCTGGGAAGACCCAGCACAGCCAAATAAATAATTATTAAAAAGAATAAGTAGTTATCTAACTAGAATAGCCATAAATAGTGGCAGTGAGAACCCTGTCCATCATAGCCATGCAATTATGAATGCTGGCTGGCTGACCCCATCAGATAATCTTTTTTAATGATTTCAATGTGAGATATTCAGAGATAACTCTAGCAGGAGGGTAGGAAGAAGCCAAAAGATGGAGAAGGCAGTCATCAGAAATCATAAGGCGGCAGGAATTCTGAAGAAGCAGAAGCCAAGACATAAAGAGATGAGCCCAGTGGTGGATGCAACCATCTCCTGCTCCAAACACATCAGGGACCACTTTGTTCTTCTGGCTCCAGTCCCACTGATTTTTTCCCAGTCCTGGGTCCATACCATGTTGTTTCCCATCACAGGGCCAACACACATCTTCTTCCCTCTCTGGAAATAGCTCCCCTCCCGTATCTGCCTACTTCAGTCCTACTCATCCTTGAGCTCTCTTGACTTCTTATTTTCTCAACTGACCTCTCCTGCTGGGTAAAATCACCCTATCACCACATGTGAGAGACATTCTCTTCAAAGTGTCATTTTGCAAATCTATTATGTATTTTATTAATATAATTGCCTGCCCCCCTCCACCTTAATCATTCGCTTCTCTTACTACTATATCTCCTATTGCTTAGCACAGTGCCTGGCACACTGTAGAAACTCAATAAGTACTCTGCTTAATGATTAAATTTTAGGTGTATTTAAAGTCAGGCAGTCTGTAGTAGCAAAAATATAAACAGTTGGCACCATAATGTTAATGGATGGCTGGGATTGAAGGGACATTTAAAAGACCCGGGCCCTGGAACTCCGATGGAATTTCAGTTTTGCACAAGGCTTGATAAGACATTCCCATTTGTACTTTACTACGGGACTTCCCTGGTGGCTCAGATGGTAAAGAATCTGCCTACAATGCAGGAGACCAGGGTTTGATTCCTGGGTCAGAAAGATCCCCTGGAGAAGGAAAAGGCAACCTACTCTAGTATTCTTGCCTGGAGAATCCCATGGACAGAGGAAACTGGCAGGCTATAGTCCATACAGTCCATGGGGTCCCAAAGAACAGAACCCTGATGGCATTCTGTTATTGGCCTCTGCCATGCACTTTTGAGCCTGGGTATACTGACCCCGTGGCCAGTCCCAGAGTCTTCAGGTTGAAAGAGTGTCCCCATTCATAAGAGGGAATCAATGAAAGAGATGCTCCCTCTTTCCTCTGGACATTCTTGTATTTATGCTGATTGGGGGAATGTTGAAGCCATACTGCTGCTGGTGTGAGAATAAGGACAAACAAGGATGACAGAGTGGAGATGGGGAATGGACCTGTGTTCCTGAAAACATGCAGAAGCAGCTGAATCAATCGACCCAAGAGACATATATAATGCAGGTCTTACAATTTTATGATACATGATATCTACATACACACAAAGCCATTTGAGTTAGGGTATCTGTAATTCAGGACTTACTATTTTGTGACACACACACACACACACACTACATACACACATACATAAAAGTCACGAGAGTTAAGGTACCCATTACTTGCAGCTGATACACACTAATTACCTGATGCAGCTTTCACGTCTTTGTTATTTGAAAAAGGAAAATGCCTGATTAATCCACAAACACCCACACACCCTCCAAAATAGGAGCTTTCTGTACTGTTTGCTCATGTTCCTGTGAACCTAAACTAAAACTAAAAAACTAAGGTCTGTTAACGTTTTACAAAATTTGCAGAAATTACATATTTCCATACATTGTATACATTCTAGAACAGTTTCACTCCACGTCTGCCTGACAAAATTCTGCCATGTAATAACAGAAGCTGACTGTTCAAAAGACATTTCCTCAAAAGATATTTACTATTTATCAAGTATCTGCCAGGTATGCACCAGGCTCACCAACAACCAGGAAGACAATATGAATGTGAATCTTTTTTTTTTTCACGTTTTAAAGACTTCTACTTTTTCAGTGAAAAATTAGCAGTTGAAGGCTATTTTCATACAATACCAGTTCATAGTGTGTTTTTACTTGAAAACCAGAGTGTTCCTGGGCACTCACAGGTGCATCCTTGGGGTTCCTAAGAATATGTTTTTCTCTTCTCTCACAGCAAGAGCTTTGAGAGCTTTTCTCCAATTACTGTCTCCCAAAGAGCAGCCATAGAATGAAATCCAATCTTCATGCAGGGAATTTGCATGTGGGAACTCTTTAGATGGGGCCTTATTTTAATGTGCATCTGCTCACCACCGGATGCGGTTACCCATGACACATTTCTTCATACTGCCAGTTTCTACCAATAAGCATGCACATTGTTAGCACTTAGCTTGCTGGACTACGGTCATTTTTCATGTATCTGTATGCTGTGCTGGAGGAGGAAGAACTTAAGACTTTAGAGGATGAAGTCTGACTCAATTCCTTCTGAGCTATGTAACTCTGGGAATGTTCCCTAACATAACTGGGACACAATTTCCACTTACATGAAATGAGAATGATCATATTCACTGTACACAGCTGTTGTATTCAATGAAATAAGACAAAGTATCGAGCAGAGAGGCTGGCACAATGGTAGTGCTACATAAGTGTGTTGAACAAATGAACCCACAACCTCCCCACTAGGATGCTAGTGAAACCCACAGCCAGGAGTGACGAGAGCAGACACTGCTGTGGTCTCAGCCCAGATCCTTTTCCAGGGTGCACTGTCCTCTAATCAAACTCAAGCTTCTGCAGTTCACATTGGTTCAACCGCCTGGTTACAAGAATTTGTTCTTATACCCCACTTCCTAGATGGCTTTGGGTATTCTGTCTGCTGTGTACACTAATAATGAGAAAATAGAGAAATTAAGGAAACTAGTCCATTCACTGTTGCAACGAAAAGAATTAAATACTTACGAATATATCTACCTAAAGAAACAAAAGACTTGTACATAGAAAACTATAAAACACTACTGAAAGTAATCAAAGAGGACACTAATAGATGGAGAAATATACCATGTTCGTGGATTGGAAGAATAAATATTGTAAAAATGAGTATACTACCCAAAGTAATTTATACATTCAATGCAATCCCTATCAAGCTACCAATGATATTTTTCACAGAACTAGAACAAATAATCTCACAATTTGTATGGAAATACAAAAAACCTCGAATAGCCAAAGCAATCTTGAGGAAGAAAAATGGAACTGGGGGAATTAACCTGCCGGACTTCAGGCTCTACTACAAAGCCACAGTCATCAAGACAGTATGGTCCTGGCATAAAGACAGAAATATAGATCAGTGGAACAAAATAGAAAGCCCAGAGATAAATCCACGCACCTATGGACACCTTATCTTCGACAAAGGAGGCAAGAATATAAAATGGAGAAAAGACAGTCTCTTTAACAAGTGGTGCTGGGAAAACTGGTCAGCCACTTGTAAAAGAATGAAACTAGAACACTTCCTAACACCATACACCAAAATAAACTCAAAATGGATTAAAGATCTAAATGGAAGACCAGAAACTATAAAACTCCTAGAGGAGAACGTAGGCAAAACACTCTCTGACATAAATCACAGCAGCATCCTCCATGACCCACCTCCCAGAATATTGGAAATAAAAGCAAAAATAAACAAATGGGACCTAATTAAAATCAAAAGCTTCTGCACAGCAAAGGAAACTATAAGTAAGGTGAAAAGACAGCCTTCAGAATGGGAGAAAATAATAGCAAATGAAGCAACTGATAAAGGATTAATCTCCAAAATATACAAGCAGCTCCTGCAGCTCAATTCCAGAAAAATGAATGACCCAATCAAAAAATGGGTCAAAGAACTAAACAGACATTTCTCCAAAGAAGACATAAAGATGGCTAACAAACACATGAAAAAATGCTCAACATCCCTCATAATCAGAGAAACGCAAATCAAAACCACAATGAGATACCATTTCACACCAGTCAGAATGGCTGCTATCCAAAAGTCCACATGCAATAAATGCTGGAGAGGATGTGGAGAGAAAGGAACCCTCTTACACTGTTGGTGGGAATGCAAACTAGTACAGCCACTATGGAGAACAGTGTGGAGATTCCTCAAAAAACTGGAAATAGAACTTCCATATGATCCAGCAATCGCACTCCTGGGCATACACACCGAGGAAACCAGAATTGAAAGAGACACATGTACTCCAATGTTCATTGCAGCACTGTTTATAATAGCCAGGACATGGAAGCAACCTAGATGTCCATCTGCAGACGAATGGATAAGAAAGCTTTGGTACATATACACAATGGAGTATTATTCAGCCATTAAAAAGAATACATTTGAATCAGTTCTAATGAGGTGGATGAAACTGGAGCCTATTATACAGAGTGAAGTAAGCCAGAAAGAAAAACACCAATACAGTATACTAACGCATATATATGGAATTTAGAAAGATGGAAATGATAACCCTGTATACGAGACAGCAAAAGAGACACAGATGTATAGAACAGTCTTTGGGACTCTGTGGGAGAGGGTGAGGGTGGCATGATTTGGGAGAATGGCACTGAAACACGTATGTTGTCATATGTGAAATGAATCACTAGTTCAGGGTCGATGCATGTTATAGGATGCTTGGGGCTGGCGTGCGGGGATGACCCAGAGGGAGGATAAAGGGAGGAGGGAGGTGGGAGGGGGGGTTCAGGAGGGGGAACTTATGTAAATCTGGGGCGAATTCATATCAATATATGGCAAAACCAACCAATATAATATTGTAAAATAATTTGCCTCCAATAAAAAATAAATTAATTACTTAAAAAAAAAATTCCTACTGCTTCAGCTAGAGAGAACTCAGCTACTAGAATCCCTGGTGTTATTTTTACTTCTCTGAAATTTTGATATCAGAAGATAACAAACAGCTCTTCAAAAAATGCAACTCAGTTTAAAGGTAAAAAGCTCAGTAAACACGCTTTGCTTTTACATGAATGTCTTTCACAAATATCTGTAATTGGAGGCAAAAAGGAGGTTTAGAGATCTTTGCCGTTTATTGACAATGATAACAGTATTTCCAAGGTGAGTTATACTCGGAAGACTCTTCTACATCACTGTAGACTACTTTTCTTTCTTCTGTTTACTTGATATTTCTTGCTTGTGAAGCTGTCGATCTGCAGCAAAATACTGCTTTGCTAAGAATTTGCCATGTATGTCTTTTACCTGGGTATCATGGTCAAAACTTGTTTCCAGGCAAAGGGTGACAGAACATGTCATTTGTTCACCAAACAGAAATTTAGCACCTACTAGGAGAGTCGGACACGACTGAGCGACTGAACTGAACTGAACTGAACTGAGGTTTCCAGATATTGTGCGAGGTGATGGGAATACAGGGGTGACTAAGTCAATGATGGTCCCTCCTTTTACAAAGCTTATACTTTCTATTTATGCCTTTATAATGAATTGATACAAAAATTCTATTTTACTGGGATGATGAAAAAATTAAATAAGTTACTGTATTTAACAAGTGTCTCCACTATAAGTGCCAGGGGTTACCTTTACTATAGGCAAGAGGCTTCCCAGAGCATTCCCTGAAGAAAGGATTAATGGAGACTGACTGCAAACATAGCTCTCAATGAACGTAGCTCTAGTGACCAGGATGCCACTGAGACCACTGAAAGGTGAGTAGTTCACATGACTAAATATGCATTTTAGAAAGACCACTCTGGAAGCAGTGAGGGGAAGGACTGGGAAGGATGCTAAACTGGAAATCAGCACTGTGCCAGTAGGAAGTGAAGGGAGTCTAAACTAAGAAATCTGCCATAGGTAGAAAGAGAAAGGGGAAGGGTTCAAAGATATTTATAAGACAGAAATAAGAGGACTTCCGGAGAAGGCAATGGCAACCCACTCCAGTACTCTTGCCTGGGAAATCCCATGGATGGAGGAGCCTGGTGGGCTGCCGTCTATGGGGTCGTGCAGTCAGACATGACTGACATGACTAAGGAGCAGCAAGAGGACTTCAATGCTTTTCTTTTTTTTCTTTATGTTGAGGTAAAGAAATGAAAGACATGAAAACTGTTGTAGGAGTTTCTGGCTCCAGTGACTAGGTGAGCGGTTCCCTCCACCATGTTCTGGGTTTAGGGTTATGAGTAGACGACAAGCATTGTGAAAAAGATAAGAGGTTCAGGCCAGAATTCAGGTGTGATGATCAGTCTGCTCGTTACCACCCATATAAATCATGAACTATTTGCAAAGAAAATGTGTGACCCACAAAAACCGCACTTGACTACTTTAAAGAAATAACCAGTGAATAAAATATTAATACATTAAAGCATTTAATTTGCTATTAAGGTTTTGCTCTCCAGTAATAATATAAATAATCCAAATGATGTTATTTCCTCCAGATATGGAGGTTATTTACAGGTCTCAGTCCTAACCCTGTCTTAACGCTGCTTCCCCAGTGCTCGCCATGGTGTCTGGCACACAGGAGTGGGGCAGCTGCATGAAACTCCACTGCATGTTTCTCCAATACTCATGCTTTAGTAAACAAATAAAAATGTACACAGAGATGTCCACATAAACTAATTCATAAAGAGTGTTAATATATTTAGCTAATTATAAATTATGTCATGTAGTTAGCAATTTTTTTTTTCTTTTTGGTCAGAGGGGAAACATTCTTACTGGGTAAGTAGGTAGATTAAAAAAGATCCTTATCCTCATAACTAGTGCCATTGAGATTTGGGTGGGGGTATTCCATAGAGGAATAACAAATTAATCTAGATGAGAAGTAGGGATAAAAAGACATGTATATATACACATATGTATATAATTTTAATAATGTATTTCTACATGATATCTAATACACAGAAACAGATACATGAGACAAACTATATTATTTATCAATAATCTCCTTCTATAAACACTGAGATAAAGTAAAATTCTGCTTAAAAAACCCCCAGAAAACAGCACAAATTGCTCTTTCTTAATTAAAGACATGATTAACCTCCCCCAGAGTATAGCTGAAACAATACGGAGATACTATTTTTATCTGTAAGACTGGCAATAATCTAAAACTTTGATTGTGAGGAAAACAGGCAATCATATTGCTGGGGAAAGTCCAGGTTAGTATAACATATTAAGAACACTGTCATTGCTTATCAAAAATGTCAAATACATATGCCCTTTGATGCAGCAGTTTCATTTCTAGGTATTTATCCTGTGGATATATACTCAAGAAAGGAAGATGAAGTATGCACCAGATTTTTCATTGCAGAATTGTTTATAATTAAAAAAGAATGGAAAGAAGTGATCATGGGTGGGAAGGAGGAGGACACTAAATAAAAAAATATACATTAAATAAAAATTTTAAAAAAGTGTTAAATAAGCTTACATTATTTGAAATGCTTTTTTAGAGGAAAAAAATACAAAGTTACAAATGAAAATTAGCTATGTAAGTGAATGATTATTTAGAATGAGAATAGAACAATTACAACAAATACTGGAGGCTTAGAAATGTAGGTTTTTGTTTATTTCTTTTCCCTGAGGCGTCTTAACGCAATTGAGTAAAGTGAGATCACGATACAATCCTTGGTAACTCTGATCTCTCTTAAGGCCCTGTGGAGTAAGGAGGCCCAATGTAAAAGCTTCATTAGCTTGCAGATTACAGGAAATACACAAGTAAATCCAGGTATCTCGATGATGCATATACTCAAAATAATTTCTAGTTGCCGTAAGCTTAATTTCTCAATATACATTTTAATTTATTTTTAAAAATGTGCCAAGTAGATCAGAACTGTCAGGTATGCCTTAAACAGGTAATAACTTCCTTAAGTTTACCATATATATAACAAATCTTTTTGACATCACAAGCAATATATTTAGTATTACTATTAAGCACGATATTAATATTATGTAATTTTAATTAACATTGTGTTTTTATGTCATTTTTATTAATAGTAAAATACCTAATGCATGTTCAACATTATATTTCAAAGTATTTAAAAGATATTGGATAATCATGGAAAAATACTATTTTCCTGCCTATTAAAAAAAAAAAAACAAAGAAAAAAAAGACCAATGCTTTTTTTCTCACGGACTGATATGCCTGTGTTCAGTTGCTTTAAACTAGCTTTGCCTGAAAAGCATTTCTCATGTGATGAGGAAAAGATATTTTAATGCATTTTGAAATAAAAACTCTAACCTCTAATAAATGCCTAGGCATCTAGGCATTAAAATGAAATTCAATGGTAAATCAAAGCTAAACAAAAATTACACTTCCTCAAACTTTTTAGCTCCAAGGTAAGGTTTTACAAAGTAATATTAAACAGAAAGTTTAATATATGATAGCTGACAATTTCAAACTAATCCCTAACTCTACTTGCTTTTTCTTTTCTGAACCACTGAAGCAAAGTCCAATAGACAGCAGAAGATGAATCTCAGGTCCAGTACAAGCTTTTCAAGCCTAATCAAATGGGTGTAAAAAGATATATAAAAAGATGAAAGTGCTTTGCTTTTACATATGGCAAAATAAATCGGTGAAAAGCTGAAAAAAGAAGTGAGATGTTCCGTAGGGGCAGGTTAAGTCTGATGCTAATGCTTACTTAAAATGGTGACAGTCTGGAGTGGTGAAGCCTTGCTGGGCTGCTTTAATTTCTCCCTGGAATAGCTCTCTCCCAACCTTCTGCAGCACATCAAAGTCTCAGGAGCTCAATTAAAATTGGATTATATTGAAATGCTCTATCTATGGGAACTGTGTGCTCACTAACACTTTTCTCTCAGTAATACTCCAGATGACAGTTGCCCATCCCAATTTAAACAGTTGTCATAGAGACGGGGAACTAAAGCAGCAGAAACTAACAATACAAAGGAAAGGTAAGATTTCTGTGAATGAGGAGCTTGATTTTTTTCAGCAACACTGTTTATTACACCAATGACAAAGTACAAGAGACACAAACACTATTCCATTTTGTGTCTTGCATGTGAATGGAATGATAACGAATGGTAGCACTAAGATTATGTCAACATACATAGCCAAGTGTTTCCTATTTGGGCGTGTTCTGCTTTTACTAAAAATTAAAATCAACTGCTTTTCCCAGTGGAAAGCAGCTATCAGATACTGTGAGAGTAAAGAGACTATGGCTATCAAGCCTATAAAGATGCCAATATCTACTTCTTACTTGCAGGTAAAATCCAGAAAGAATTACTTCTTGACTAAAGATCTATTTTCCTTTCAACAACACAGTTTTACAAGTTTAAATTTGGGGTTGAAAATGATAAAGCGTGACCTTCATGCATGCATGTTTCAAACATATACCAATTTTTAGTAAATCCAGTTAATTTTAAAAGGGGTCCTAATACTGACAAAAATAAATTTCTAAATTTGATTCTGTAACTTATTTCTGGTTTTAATTAGCAGGTATCCTATAATCTTCTATAATTTCTCTTCCTGGCATCACAGTTTATCAACATGGGTGGAAAATTCTGTCAGCTCCCTAAAAGCCCAAGAATGAAGATAGCTTAAATTTCTGGCAGTTCTAAAGAGCAGTGTATTTGAGAGTGTAGGCTGCTACTAATGACACTATGTTCTCATGTAGATGGCATGTCTCTGGCACTAGGAAAACTCTTAACCTTTCTTGTAATTGGCTTATCGCAAGTCCCCAGGTTGTTTTCCAATCACTGTGCGGATCACCATGGAAATAAACCGACTATTGTGATTTCAGAGTACTGTTGTTTTGTTTCTTTCTTTTAAGATCTCAATACCTGGGGTTCTTTTTCTCTTGGGAAGACTCTGTTAGGATTTTGAAGCAGCAACAAGGCAGAGTGCACAAAGAGCAGGCCAAGAGGGAAGGAAACAAAAATGTGTCAGAAAATCTAAAAACCGCGCAGATCAAAATTTGTCAAAACAAGGCCCTGGTTTAAACCAACAAGGAGGGCCCCTACAGCTTGGGCCTTGACAAAGCATAGACTTTTTATTTATTTATTTATTTATTTTTAGCCCAGCTGTAGAAAACACCATCTAATGAACCTGTCTGGGGCGGCTGTCCCCATCCTGTCAGGCATGTCAGGAAATGACAAGCACTGGGGACAGGCCGCCGC
The DNA here is from genome assembly GCF_049115385.1 of Moschus berezovskii. Classification (NCBI taxonomy): domain Eukaryota; kingdom Metazoa; phylum Chordata; class Mammalia; order Artiodactyla; family Moschidae; genus Moschus; species Moschus berezovskii. The sequence continues at coordinate 60,923,065 of NC_142472.1, read as the reverse complement.
CAGTCATAGACAGGCCTGCCAGCTGGAGAGTTCAGCCCCAATCTAATCACACCACCAGAAAATAACTTTCACGCTTTCAGCCTGACAGGATGGACTCGAGGAAAAAAAAAAAATAGGGCTCTGGAAACAATGCTTTTTGTTTCAATTACGTATCATTTTTACACAGTAATTAAAAGGAAATTTACTAACATACACAATCCATGTTGCTTTGTATTAATGCAACAAAGTGTAAATGTCATTATTAGAAATGGATATTAAGGTTACTTTGCTAATATGGACACAGAAAATGAAAGTGAGAGCACCTCCACCTCTTGCCATACCTCTTGCCAGGCCATATTGCATCGGAAATTTAACATTGTTTTCAACTTGGTTTATTGATATCATAATCAGTTATCTTCAAAGAGTTTTCTTGTAGAGATCACTGGGGAGCAGTGGTGTTGATTTTATTTCTTGCGATTTGAAAACCAGTATGTATGAACCTGGGTCTCCTGTACTGCAGGCAGATTCCTTATCAACTGAGCCACCAGGGAAGCCCAATGTATGAAGAGAGTAACAGGATAAAACTATTTTCCAATGGCATATTTACTGCATTTGTGATGTTGAAAGTGTCATTATGAATAAACACGACCCAATGAGGACATTATGACTTGGCATGTGTTTATATTGCACAACTTGACACAAGGGACTAAAAAGTAGAGTTGTGGTAAAAAAATCACAGTCTAATTTCTGTGAATCAGATGGTCGTTTTAGCATCAGGTAGAGCATCACATAAGTATGTTAATTTTACACATAACTACTGAAAGTAGAGTTACATGTAATATGTATAGGTCAACCATTAGTTCATGATATGACCACATATAAACAAATGATTATATAATAAAATACACTTTACACTCAGTAGTGTTTTTCAGTCACATTTTCCATAGGGTAACTACAAGCATTTGCACCAAAACAAAAAAAGCTCTGTGTGTATTTGTGTGTCTATAAATGCACAGAACAGGCTGAAAGTGCTATTCATTCTGATTGCTAAAAGTACACTCCCACTTATTTTTGAAGTCATGAGTCACAACATTCAATTTAATGATCATAATATTACATTAAATATTAATATGTTTGAGATATGTTACTGAAAATGTCACTCTTGAAAATACAAAGTTAGAATCTAATAACTGCCATGTACTAGTTTGGCTGATTCAGTCAACTTAAGTGACCTCTGTGAGCCAGTTTCCTCATCTATAAAATGGTGAAAATAATGTCTGCCTCATGGGCTTGTTATGGATTAGACAGTGGGCATAGTGTATCTAGCACAATGCCTAGAACACAGTGCATGACTAACAAAGTTGCTACCGCATTTTACTTAAGAGAATCCAAAGGGCACACAATACAAAATTAGGTTTTACTGTCTAAAAATAATACTCCCTATGGAGAGCAAATATGGGGCTGGATATTGATTCTACTGTATAAAAGACAAGTCTTTCATAAGAGCCCAATCATATTGAAATCACAGTTAGTACTCAGAATGCAGCAACTGAGACAGGAATATGCCTAAACTATGGTTACCACCCTAACTGTTAGTTGCTCAGTCATGTCTGACTCTTTGCATCCCTGTGGACAGTAGTTCACTATGTTCCTTTGTTCATGGGATTTCCCAGGCAAGAATACTGGAGTGGGTTGCCATTTCCTTCTCCAGGGGATCTTCCTGACCCAGGGATTGAACTCATATCTCTTGCACTGCAGGCAGATTCTTTACCATCTGAGCCACCAGGGAAGCCCAATTACACTGAAATCACAGTAAGCAAACAGAATGCAGCAACTGAGACAGGAATATGCCTAAACTATGGTCATCACCCTTACTCCCTGCAAATAACCATGAGAATCTCAATGAATACAAGAGAATAGGACTAAGCTATTCTGTTCTAAGATAACTGAGGTGAAGTGGGCATGCATTTAAAATGTCACATTTTCTTATACAAAATACATGTTTCTAACATATAATGACTTCACTCAAGCTTCTGTGTATAATTTTGTCATTAGTTTGCTCAGTACTGCGTTCCTGGTGCATTATTTAATTCATTTCAGTCATGTAGAAGTAAGGAGAGCTATGGCCTAATGACCTCAATTTTCACTTAAAGAAACAAATTTCCTTTTTGCAAACTACGACAATTTTTCTCCTGTCAACCTTGTTTTAAAATATTAACCTTATTCCCATTACAGTAAATATTCATATTTATCATCCAGGTTTGCTTACAATTGCAACTTTATTAAGTTATAAAATATTGCTTCTGCTCTTACTTTACCTATCCCAAAGAAAAGATGAAAAATAAATATTTTCAATGAATTATCTTTGCTACCATGTAAATGCACTTAAAAATGCCTTCTTTATTTTTGTTTGGCATCAACTACCATCAAGAGAACAAAACAAGGCAAAGAGAATATGATTATAGGTTTTCTTGATGATGACTAGATGCACTCTTTCTGGAAATCTATGGCCTGCCTTTCTGTTAAAAGCCATCATAATGGATGCGCTTATTCTTGGAGTAAAATTACTGGATATATGAAATACTGAAAATTTGATAGGAAGTCTAAATTGAACATGATCAAATTACTATAATGCACCATAAAATAATGTGGAATTCCTAGGAAAAATGGAAGAGAACAGAACCATGGTAGAGTACAACTCGTATCTGCAATGTTTTATTTCATAAAAAAATTGATCAAAAGCAAATATGGCAGAATTTTACAGTATATTAAAGGTAGACATAGATACATGGTACTGATTATATCAGTCTTATTTTTTTTTCTGTTGCTGTATTTCACAGTAAGATAATTTAAAATATTAACATAATTAAAAGTATTAAGTGTATACTTTTATATCTATCTCTCTAAAGATGTGCCAAACATTTTCACATGTTCAACTTTATTTAGTCATCATAAAATCAGTGTGTGATGGGTAGGGACAGAATTTCTACTTCCATTTTATCAGTGAGACAGAAAAGACTTAATGACATTAGCCTACTTCCATGAAGGTCACAAAGGCCTGAATGCTGGTGGAGCTGAGACTACAGCCTTAGAGTTTCCATATAGAGCACATTCTCCCAAAAATATGGGCAGGTTTTCTCAAATGTATTTCACTAATAATATTTTCAATGATTTCTATAATCATTTAATGTATATCTTGGTAAACATTCAATGATACAAGGCACTAAAGCAAAGCAACTATATTAAAAGCAATAAAATTTAATAGACTTTGATAGTAACTCACTGATAAGCATTAATTTGTCTTAAATTTTTTTCTGAAACATGGTAGGATACCAAAAAAAAATGTAATAAATATTGTGATGCAGCATAATACTAAATAAATGACACCAATTTTAGTTCTATACATAAAAATTTAAAAATGGATCCATGTCAAGGATCAGAATACATTGTGCCCTACCTTTATAATGCTGTCTGAATAAAAGCCTTCTAATCATTCATCTAGGTGGTCTATTCTCAAAACAGTACCTTGCCTGCCGATAAGGAACATCCAGATAAGTGCTTGCAGTTGTAACTCTTCAACATTGTATAAACAAGCCTTTATTGGGAAGATGGTTGTTTTCTACTTTTCCATGATATATGAACCAATACGTTCAATGATAAAATTCACACTACATACACTAATTAATGCTATTTTTAATAATGTGAAATAAAATCCAAGTGATGTACTATGGCATTTATGTTTTCCTTGGAAAATGTTTGGCTTAATTGGGTTTGCTAAGAAAGACAAACTCAATGTTGAAATAAAGGAATTTAAAAATGACAATATGGTTCAATGACATAGACCTTAATACAGAATTTACTATAACTGGAATAAATAATCTGTGAATGTGTTGAGGATGGTCCTGTAAATGGAGCTCAGAGGAAACACTGATAGGCACTGGCCGGAGTGGGAGACGTGAGTCATAGGGGGTGGGAGGAGGGAAGAGCTTTAGGGCACTCTCTGAACCCCTTTCCTCACTCACATGACATTGCTCAATGCTGATGGCAGTTTGGAACATAAAAGGATTTGATTTGTTCCTTTGGAGCACACTCAAAAAGAGAAGGATCTTCCTCTCTTTTAACCTCTAGCACAGTTCTTCCTGATGGACCCTGAGTCGGTTCCAACTGTGGTGTAGACCTAGAGGGAGCACGTGAAGCGCTGGAGTCTCCTCCCTGCCATGCCTCAAGGAAAGAGCTCTCATTAAGGACATCCTACCAATTAGCTTCACTGGGGTGATTAACAATCTTTTAGGAATCAATACAGCAAGAGAGTACTGAGGAAACAATGAATATTAAAACATTACCATGGAATGTGATGAAAAGAGGCTGGCAATATAAGTTCTTAGTTTTAAATGTTTTCATCTAACAAAAAGAAAATACATGAATCAAGCATTCATTTTAATTTCAAAGAAAGAACATATCAAAGGAAAAAACAGAAATAAAGTTAAAATAAAAATAAAATCAATATAAAGAGGTAAAAATCTTGAAAGTCTAAAAATGGTTCTTTGAAAAAAAGTGAAAAGACATAGCACTTGGTAAGTATCTTCAAAACAGAGGGAGAAAAGAGTACACAAATCTAAAAAGTAGGGTTGTAACAATGGATATAGAAAGATGCTCACAATTGAAAATGAATACTCTGAAAAACTATATTTTAAAATAATTTCTATTTTACAATGTTGAACAACTCCCAGGAGAGGTAAGTATTGCTTGGATAGTAACTAACTGGGTGTCCACATCTGGAGGGGTTTCTTCCACCGTGAGTTTCCACTTTAAGTTACTGTCTCTCAAACCTGAGGGTCCAGCCCAGACCTCCCCCAAGGCACAGAGCCATCACCCAGTGTCCCCTTCAGCTGAATGTCTCACAGGAAACTCAATGCAATACATCCTATATGAAACTTAGTGAAATCGAAAACCGAAGGTGTTAGTCACTCAGTTGTGTCCGACTCTTTGCGACCCCATGGACTGTAGCCTGCCAGGTTCTCTGTCCATGGGATTGCCCAGGTAAGAATATTGGAATGGGTTGCTATTTCCTTTCTCCAGGGGATCTTCTCGACCCAGGGATCAAACTTGGGTCTCCTGCACTGCAGGCAGATTCTTTACCATCTGAGCCACCAGGGAAACCTATTTTCCTTAAAACTTGCTCGTCTTTCTTAAGAAAAGTAAGCTTAAATGATTGATCATTCTGAAGTCAAGAATGAAATTCTGTGAAAATTAACTTTGTACTTTATGAGTTAGGTGATTACATTCAAAGTACCTAAACTCTTGAAGGCTTATATTTCTTATCTATCAAATAGTGAAAATAAGATAAAAATTCACAGAGACATTATGATGAATAAATAAAACAATGAATAGGAAAATCTCTAGAATGGTGCTTCTGTGAGACATAATTGCTCAGAAAAAGCGGTAACTATTACAGTAGTAAAGTTCCCGTTATTATCTTAATGGATGGCACTATTCATTAAATAATCAAAGTTGAAAATCTGGAGCTTATCTGTAAATGTTTTTGTTACTTTAATCCCTATCTCCAAATGATGACTAAACAATGTTGATTCTAGCTCTAAGTGAAAGTCACTCAGTTGTGTCAAACTCTTTGCCACCCCATGGACTGTAGCCTGCCAGGTTCCTCTTTCCATGTAATTCTTCAGGCAAGAATACTGGAGTGGATAGCCACTGCCTTCTCCAGGGGATCTTCCCAACCCAGGGGTTGAACCCAGGTCTCCCACATTGCAGGCAGTTTCTTTACCATCTGAGCCACAAGGGAAGCCCTCCAAAATAGTTCACAAATATTCCCTTTCCTCTCCATTTCCAGTTATAAAGCCCTCACTTGGCCTACAGCAAGTCTCTTAACCGGATCTGTAATCTGTTTTGATCCATGGTATATCCTGTAAATTATGTGTATGGTGCACTCACTTCTCCCCAGTCATAGCTGATTGAGACCAGGGTGAATACCTATTTCAGACACTAGACAATCAGATTCCCTCTCCTTGAAATTTGAAACTGATATTTTAGTTTGTATTGGAGCAGAAATAAATTGTAGGGAGCCAGTGAGGCTACTTTGGGGTTTTGAGTGGGGAGATTTAGGGAAATCTAATCAGTGGAGAGAAATAACAACAGAGCAGAAGCAGAGACAAGAGACCACGTGGCCAAAAAAGGGAGAAATCTAGACTCTCCAAATCTAGAAATTTAGGTTTTCCAACTCTCAGTTCCAGTCTCCCATCAAGCTCCAGCTGTACTTGTCATTTGATGTAATAAATCACCCCTAACTGCTTAAAATAAGTGCTCTTTTAGTTTAAGCTAGTTTGAGTTCTATTTCCTGCAGCCAAATGATTCCTGTAAGTTCATACTTGTGATAATAATGGAATCAGGATTAGAACTTGCGTCTGGCACTTGGCTGCTTATATCCTATCAGATTCTATTTTCTCCTGTAGGGTTCTTAACTAAGAAAACACACAAAAATAATAATAATCAGGTGAAAAGTTAAGAACTTTAAAATAATTAATAGCTGATACTATCCTTTGTCACTGCAAGGCTATTCTGGCAAGAGTTGGATTGAAGAATTTACTGTGGATCTGAATCCAAAGCAAGGCTTCCACCACCCAGCATGAAAAGAAATTTGGGGGTATAGAGACCTGGATACCTCTGTGGGGGAAAATGGCTGGGGTTTAAAAGAGACCTATCTCAACTTGATGATTCTATGGAACAAGGTAGAAGAAAGCAGGCTGGCTAGCCTATCTTGAGGGATCAGTTCTGTCCAGACGTGTTTACCTCATGGGAGCCCTGACAATTTAACATTAAACTGACCCTACCAGTAGAGAGTTTTTATGGGTCACTGAATACTGCGAATTCTGGAAAATCAGAGTAGAAATTTCTTTTTTATGGGAACAAAAACAAGCAGTAGTTTCTTCTCTGTGGACAAAGCAGAGATGTGAGGAAACAAAAGGATCTCCCCTCAACAGAAGTCTTAGCAGTAAAAATTGTCCAGACAGGAAAACTGGGCTATGGTATGTCATAAATAAATCGTGAGTTTCAAGAGCAACCTCTCCAACTGAGGCAATAAAAACACGCTGAAACCTTCAATGGACTTTATTCTGGTTTAAGAGAGAGGAGACTTGTGAAAAGTGTGCTGCTGCTGCTAAGTCACTTCAGTCGTGTCCGACTCTGTGTGACCCCATAGACAGAAGCCCCCACCAGGCTCCCCCGTCCCTGGGATTCTCCAGGCAAGAACACTGGAGTGGGTTGCCATTTCCTTCTCCAATGTGTGAAAGTGAAAAGTAAAAGTGAAGTCCCTCAGTTGTGTTCGACCCTTAGCGACCCCACGGACTGCAGCCTACCAGGCTCCTCCATCCATGGGATTTTCTAGGCAAGAGTACTGGAGTGGCTTGCCATTGCCTTCTCCGGTGAAAAGTGTGAAGACTGTGTTATTTTCCCCTGCAGGGTCAAGAAGGAAAGACGGTCAGGAGGAAAGTAACATACAACCATACTGGAAAAGGGGGAGACCAATTCCTGGAGCTACTGGGGAAAAGGATGGTGGTCACTTGGGTGGTATCCCTTAAGAGTCTGATGGTCAGGATGTCCCAGGCTTATCTGCATCTGTGCTCCTGTAACCCCAGATAGTCTTACCTGCTCCTCATTACTGTCACCACTAGCAGATCCCCTCCTCTTGGGCCCTTATTCTATTAAATGCCCCTGTCCTCAGTGCCACCAGAGCTAAGCGGAAAAAACATTTCAATCTGTCTGATACAGGGAGAGACATGGTGCCTGATGCACTCTCACCGCTGGAGCATTGGTTCACTTGGTGATTTTATCACTGAAGCACAGTTATAAATGGCAACTGTATCACCATGAGGCACTTTAGGCTTGCCTTCTCACCTAAACAAATCATCAGATTGCATTAGGCTTCCTAAAGTATACCGACTCTTGTCAACATTATACTGAGTGCTGTTTTCAGACTTTTGCTCACATTATCTTTAAAAATAAATGAAACTAATATCTTATTCATGGATGCCTAGGAAATCAAAAGGTAAATGAGATAATATCATTATCAAAAGCACTTCTTTAAAACTATTTGGGGATGCCTATGTGATAAGCACTATAGAAAGCCAATTAGAAACCTGAATGATCTTACCTTTAAAAGACTATCAATTGAAATATAAAATTAGAATGAACTCATAGGTGTTAACAATTGACTGCAACTAAAGTCCTAACTTATCTGACATTAAGGAGCATCATTTTGTGCACTAGGAAGCAATCTAAAATTTTGAAATTTGGGTAATGTGAGACCATGAGAAAATGTCTACATTTCCCTTCCCAAAAGATTGGATTCAGAAACAGTTTATAAGAGAAGGAAAAAAGAGGCCTTAATAAATAAGGGAAGTTTGAATTCTAAAATAAAGAAAGAAAAAGAAATTTAGGCATAACAACTTGGCAGGCAATATGAAAGGCTAAGTACAGTTGTCCTGGTAATTTGTAGATGTTTACTTCTTGTCTCCATAACTGAGCATCAAAATGTTCTCAGGGTGAGAGGGGAACTAAGTTTACTTCTTTTGCCATCTTCTATGCTTGATTTGGGCCAATGGTTTGTCTCTTACAGTCATCAAAGGGGCAGCATGTACAGTGGAAAGGGTCAGGCTCTATTAACTAGCCCACAAAACTCCTCTCCCAATGGTAGGTTCCAGGCGACATTCTCCCTGACCCAAACTCTATCAATAACTGGAATCATGTGACTAGTGCTAACTGGCTGGGAAACCATGTGTACTCACACAGACTGGGCATTTATTTGTACACGAAAAACAGCATGCTGTTTTTTATGCTTCTCATAAAGCTGCAGCGGTGTGTTTTCCTCTACATTTAATAAGTCGTACCCATCATCTGACATAATCATGACTAATGCTTCCTGCCTTCCCTAAATTGAGGCAACTGGATCAACACAGGAGTCAGAGTTAAGAATGCCTGTCGTATAGCATCTCTCTCACTAAGACAAGGACGTGTAGAGCCTAGTGGTGCGGTGGAAGAGCATGGACTCGGGCATTAAATGAACTTTAGTTCCACTTGTGAGTCTGTCATTTCACTGCTTTTGTGCTTTGCAGAAAGTAATTTGGACTCTCAGGGTCTATTTCCACATTTGTAAAATAGGGATAAAAAATACTGATATTTTAGGATTGTATAAGAGATAAATAAATATAATAAAGTGCCCTATATTTATTTCACTCTTTCCTTATCTCCATGTACCATCAATATAACTGTAAGGGAATGGTGTTGTGTTTAATAAATTTGATTCAAATGCCACATGAAAAGAGCACTATCTTTGCAACCATGCAGGCCACTTCATGAAGGCAGGTTCTTTATACCCAGGACTGAATAAAGGTAACTCTTTGATAATAAAGTGGGATGTACAAATCAGCATTCCAATGTTAATGTTAAATGTTAAATAATCAAAAGGTTAACATTAAATTTTGACATGAGAAAGTCAAAGCTCAGTCATGTATAAGGAAAAATAGTATAAGTATAATGTAATATTTATATATATACAATATTATATATAATTATATACGTAATAATTATAATCATATTTTGATATAGTATAATAAAAAGTATAATAGTATAAATAACATAAAAGTACTCGAGGAATTCCCTGGTGGTCCAGTGGTTAGGACTCAGTGCTTTCACTGCTGTGGCCTGGCTCCAATTCCTGGTCAGGGAACTAAAGTCCCCCAAACTGTGCAGTGCGGCCTGAATAAATAAATAAAAGTACTTGATTGCGATTGTTTGAGAATTTGATTTCATTCAAATTCAACAAATATTTATTTGGATTCTTGTTAGATTTCATCTGCTCTGGAGCCAGGAAAACTTGGGTACAAATTAAGTGTATGGGGATTTCAGAGAGAAACAGATACATTTAATGGTTTGGGGGAAAACTTATCAAAGATGATATTTGATATGGGCTTTGAAGGATGCCTAGTCTTTAAAATGTAGAAAAGGGATGGAGGATGGAATTCAGCAGCCTATAAAGGTAGGAGAGGCTTCTAATGTCAGGTTGAAAAACATAAAAATAATTAAAATTGGCAACAAGGCCTTGGTGATTAGAAGAACGGTTTCTGTTAAGATCAGGAAGTGAAAAGAAAATTTAGGAAGAAGAAGAAAATGATGCATTTGGTTTGGGGTAAGCAAGGCATCCCGGAGAAGGCAATGGCAAGCCACTCCGGTACTCTTGCCTAGAAAATCCCATGGATGGAGGAGCCTGGTAGGCTGCAGTCCGTGGGGTCGCTAAGGGTCGGACACGACTGAGCAACTTCACTTTCACACATTGGAGAAGGAAATGGCAACCCACTCCAGTGTTCTTGCCTGGAGAAACTCAGGGACGGGGGAGCCTGGTGGGCTTCCGTCTATGGGGTCACACAGAGTCGGACACGACTGAAGTGACTTAGCAGCAGCAGCAAGACTATGGAGCAACAGCAAGAAGACAAGACGAGGAGATGTTTGGCATTATCTACACAAAAAGAGCTTCAAGCATGGAAAGTGATTAGGTCTCTAGGCTAAAGAATGAAAGGGACTGAAAGGATGCACCTTTGGGGATGAGACAGTCTATATTAGGTCACAGCAGAAAGAAGAACAGCCAGTGAAAAAGACTTAAGGGCCAATGAGTTAGTAAAAAAGTGCTTGAGGATTTGGGAAACTCAGTGTGACATGCTGTATAGAAATTAGAGAATACTGAGACATAAAAAAGCCACTGAATTTAAAGCCTGACGGATCTAAAATACAGGACAGACGTAAAAAGGCAACAGGATTCTGACTGAATATATATATATATACATAAAAGATACATGTTACTTCAGTTGTGTCCAACTCTCTGTGACTCCGTGGACTGTAGCCTACCAGGTACCTCTGTCCATGGGATTCTCCAGGCAGGAATACTGGAGTGGGTTGCCATGCTCTCCTCCAGGGGAATTTCCCGACCCAGGGATCAAACCTGGGTCTGTTACATCTCCTGCATTGGCAGGCACGTTCTTTACCACTAGCGCCACCTGGGAAGCCCATATAAGATACAGTATAGACAAAGGACTTTATTTTTTGGGGCTCAAAAATCACTGCAGATGCTGATTGTAGCCATGAAATTAAAAGACGCTTACTCCTTGGAAAGAAAGTTATGACCAATCTAGATAGCATATTAAAAAGCAGAGACATTACTTTGCCAACAAACGTGCGTCGAGTCAAGGCTATGGTTTTTCCAGTGGTCATGTATGGATGTGAGATTTGGACTGTGAAAAAAGCTGAGCGCCGAAGAAATGATGCTTTTGAACTGTGGTGTTGGAGAAGACTCTTGAGAGTCCCTTGGACTGCAAGGAGATCCAACCAGTCCATTCTAAAGGAGATCAATCCTGGGTGTTCATTGGAAGGACTGATGCTAAAGCTGAAACTGCAATACTTTGGCCACCTCATGCGAAGAGTTGACTCATTGGAAAAGACTCTGATGCTGGGAGGGATTGGGGGCAGGAGGAGAAGGGAATGACAGAGAATGAGATGGCTGGATGGCATCACCAACTTGATGGACATGAGTTTGAGTGTTGGTGATGGACAGGGAGGCCTGGCGTGCTGTGATTCATGGGGTCACAAAGAATCGGACATGACTGAGCAACTGAACTGAACTGATAGACAAAGGAAAAGGGCTATGCACTGTCTGAACAAATACGAGCTTCGGAGCCAGGAAAACTTGGGTGTGAATCTTTGACGTTTCAAAGTTGTGACATCTTTAATGTCAAGGTTTTTCTTTTGCAAAGTGGTGATAATGATGTTTAACTTCCTTAGTTGCTGTGAATATTAAATTTGGATATCGTACGTGAAGTGCCTAGTACAGTGTCTGGTCATATTATGTGTTTGATGAATGTTAGTTTCTTTTCACTTGCTCCATGGAGAACATCAGGCAAAGGATAATCCTTCATTGAAGGGACATTTAAGATTAACAGAAAGACAGATGTGAAAAGTAGTAAAACAGCAAGAATCAGGGTGTGGCATGATTAATACATTTAAAAATCAAATAAGGACTTCCCGGTGGTCCAGTGGCTAAGATTTTGCGCTCTGGATGCAGAGGGCCCAGGTTCAATTCCTCATCAGGGAACTGGACTCCACAACTAAAGAGTTTTCATGCTGCAACTAAAAAGATCCTGAGTGCTGCAACTAAGACCTGACAGCCAAATAAGTAAATAAAAATAAATATTAAAAAAAAATCAGAAAGAAAAAAAAACTGGATGAGGTGTCTGAAGATGTTGGTTTTATTCCCAGAAACATCATTTACCATGGAATTCTCTGATAAACTCATTTAAGCTTCTACTCAGTACTCAGCTTTCCCATTTATAGAACTGAAATAGAAATTCTGGTTCTGCTGAACAAAAATGACTATTTTCGGGATCAAATATAAGATGTATAAGAAAACAGTTTACAAACTATTACACAATAAAAAAGTATTACCGGAAGGTGTACACATCTAGCATTTGATAGCATTATGGCTATCCGTGTCTGCATGTGCATGCACACATTAAATCATTGGCTGCTAGCTGGATATTAACCTTGAACGATTCTCACTTCTCACTGATACCTGAATCCCAACCATTTGTTATTTTTCCTGAATATATAAATCCACTATGTAGACAAGGATGAAATTTAGGTTTTAGGTTCAGGTTCATAAATTAATCTCCAACTTTTGAGTATCTCCATTGAGTATATATTTAAGCTTGTAATTTGGTCAGCTGATTTTCCTGCAGGCTTGGTACAAAGAAATATAGTATATTTTTAAAATTTCTGGAGCATTTAAGATTAACTCCATGGCAGGAGTAAATTACAGTCAGAAGGGAATTCAATGCCCCAAAAGATTTCTTAGATTCCAGCAAAACACCTGTGTTACTATTTTGCAAACAGGATAGTGGTTTTTACATTATAATTGCATCTTAATGTGCGTGATATGTGTCATTTGGAATAACTGGCCAAACGCAAAGTTATAAGAAACAGGTAAAAGAGGAAAACAAAGACTCGAGTGTTTTTAAGTTTTGATTACTAATACAGCCATTTGATAAGAGGAATGTATTTACTATTATTTAAGAAACACATGTATTATGTGAATGGGAAATGTGCTTAGAAAATGAAAGTAACAGTCAAAATTGATTATAAAATATACTGTTTCCTTAACCTAATGTTCTCAGGAAGATTAAGATAATAATCTAATGGGTTTTGAAGTGTTCCATTACTGATGGAATCTAAATTTAAAGGAGCAATTCTGGGGGCAGTGAATGGAAAAATGCATTTCAAAATTTTATAATTTTTGTTTCTTAAAGGTATGCCCAATAACAAAAGTTGCTACAAAATAAAACAATAAATATCCTGGTTGCTTTTTGTTGTGGCTTCAGAATGTCCAAAAGACAATAGTGATTATGTGGTTTTTGATAAGGGAGGTGACTAAAAACTGCCTTGTCAGTCTTCCATTCCTTGCCAGCTGCATTAAAATGCAGCTCTGAGCACCTTTTTCCCCCCTCAGTCTGGAATTTCAGAAGCAAAGAGTACAAAAGAGCTGATGAGCAATGAATGCTTCACCCTTCCTCAATTAATCTTGTCTCTCTACCTTTGCTTTTGCTTTCCCTCTACATGAAGGTAATAATGACACCCTCATCCATTATCCTTTTATCCCTGTTATTCTCGTGAAATTGCTTAATAATATGTTACAGATTCGTCTTCACTCACATAATTCTTCCTGTCATTTGCAGTATATCATCCTACAAACATACAGCCCACTTTCACTGGCCGTTCTTTGAAGATTATTGTCAGTGACATCTTCAGGATGCGTTTGGAATCTGGAGCATCATTTCCCTTGCGATGGGGAATTACACTGACTTATCTGTCATTGCCAAAAGCACAACAAGCAATTCAGTGTTAATGCAAAGGTAACATGGGTTTTTATCCTGCCTCCAGAACAAGAGCTCTTGTAAATTTATGCTAATACGGTCCTTTTAGAGTTTAATAACCTCTTACCCTACTAGCAAAAGACTTTACACATACACAAACACATACAGACTCACACTCCCATGTACTGGCAAGATAGCTGGTCAATGGGTAATTACTAATTTTCAATCTTTTCTTCATATTTATGTTCATTTCACTTGGAATATTATATAGACATGTTATGGAAAATAGTAGAAATGAAAAGATTCCATTTCAATTCCTAGTACTCAACTATTTTTGATGAAAAAAAAATATTTTAACCAAAAGAATTTGTAAAAGTTCCTCCACAAATGGTATTTTAGTTAGCTTTTCTATCAAGAGTTCAAGACCACTACAAATGAGCAGTTTTCCCTGATTGAGGGTGGCATTCCAGAGGGACCCAGGCAATCCAGTGTGTGTGCCAAGTCTGACAACACATGACAAGCTGGTCGGCGTGCAGTAATTTGACTAATTATACCGGATTAGAGCATATTAATGCAAGCTGTTTTCTCCAGAGTTAATGACCTGCTGACTGGGTTCTGTTAGGCCCCACTAGGTCTACAGGCAGCTAAAAAACAAAACCCTGTTTTGTAAGCCCTCGTCATTTCACATCAGCAAATGAGTATATCAAACGATGGAGCAGCAAAATGTAAGCGACATTTGTCTGCTCGAAACTCCTGCAGCCTTCCCCAACTTTCCACCTCATGGGCTTCTTTTATATAAATTTGATGTTAGTTTTCTTTTTTCTTTTTGAAAAAGGAGCAGTCAGGAAGTAAAATCTGGGAGAAAAAAGAAGTAATATGGAGAATATGTTATTGTTGGAGGCATAGAGGCTATTGTTTTGAAACAGGGTTTATGTGAAAAAAATTTAAAGTGGACATTGATTTTATTACACGTCTATGTTTCCGTAACAAGACCATGTAACAAATAATGATGAATACCAGAAAAAGATGAATATGTAATAAAATCTTTTCTATCTCTAATTTTATCTGAAAGATATTTCCATTCCAAAGGGCTTTTTAAGTTTTAAAAAAAGTGGCTGGATAATTTAATAATTACATAAATGTAGGAAAAGGTAAGATGTTAATATTTTTAAATTATTTGTCCATTTCTTTAAAATTAAGTCACATTTAACTCAAAACTAGCTAGGAACTTTAACATGTCCCTGAGTGTTCACATTTATATAATTTATGCATATAAATTTTGCTTCTGTAAAGATATAAAGTGACTTATGGGAATATATAAAGTATTTGAATTGGAAATATATGGAAAACAAGGTCAAAAACAGAAAATGAATCTAGATGTAGGATTAATAATAAAAATGAAAAAGCACAGCACAGTCATTTAACCTTTCATTGTTTGGGCTACAAATTCATGAACTCCCAAAAACCAAGGGAAAACAAAAAAGGTAATAAATTCACCATAAAGTTAATAAGACAAAAACCAGTTCAGGAATAATTGCACAATTATTTCTAATCCTAAAGCTTGAAATAAATTTAAGTCAAGGGTTTTCACAAAAAAGGGCACTGTTTAGTATAATAAATAATGTTTCAACAATATCAACAGACTGAATTTCAAGGCTTTTAGCATTTCCCAAAGCACAACTTAGAAAAATGAATCCCACAGAGAGCTAGGAGGACAGAGGCCACTCTTGCGTTCTGAGAGAAAGGGGCCCATCCAGTGTTTCTGTGCAAGGGGCTGACTTACAAGGGCCAGGAAGTGCCTCCCCCAGGCAGAATCAATGGCAGCTAATCCATGCGTTTGCCAATACTCTGTGGTTTGGCCTGGCTCATGAGTATGAGCGCAGGGAATCAGATTCCTGTAGAGAACTGGAAATTGGAAACGTAGAATGCACTGTATAACTGGCAGTAGGAACTGCAGCTGAAATGTGTCATGATGTAGTGAGAGGACAGGGGAGCCAAGATAGGACAGGGGCAAGTCTAAAATTCAAGTGAACCAAAGCTATGAACAAGTACAGGAAGCTTACGTGTTGAAGGAGAAACGAGGCTGTCTAGAGATGAGCAGACCAAGCAGTTTAGAAAAGAGAATAGACAGAGTAGCCCCTGGAGCTGACTTACTTCTTGACTTTTAATATTCCAGACTATAAAAAACATATATCTTTACAATAAAGTTCCTGTTTCTGGAGGTAACTTGGAACAAAGTCTAGTCCATGCAACCAAAGGATCTAACCAAAAAAGAGGTCAACACAATGAGCCAAGTAATTTCTGCTAACCAGGTTTCACCAGGAGTATAGAATATTTATGAATGAATAGACTCCTCAACGGGCTTCCCAGGTGGGTTAGTGGGTAAAGAATCCGCCGGCAATGCAGGAGAAGCAGGAGACCAGGGTTTGATTCTTGGGTCAGGAAGATCACGTGGAGGAGGGCATGGCAACCCCACTCCAGTATTCTTGCCTGGGGAATTCCATGGATAGAGGAGCCTGGCAGGCTAAAGGCCATGGGGTCACAAAGAGCTGGATACGACTGGAGTGACTGAGCATGCATGCACACAAACTTCTTAACATTCAAGCAAGCTTCTATAAAATGCTCTTTCACTCAGCCAAAATTTTAATTGATGTTGGGTGATGTGTGAAGATTTTGCTTCTCACCATGTACCTATAGAAACTGAAAGCAACACCGTATGCTTTCACTGACAGTGCAAGACGCGGGTAAGTCTGACAAGCTCCTTTGGATATCCAGTGTTTCTTTTTTTAAAAAATTTTAATTGGAGGCTAATTACTTTACAATATTGTATTGGTTTTGCCATTTTAATAACTGCCTGAATAGAAGACCATCCCATTTCTGCTATGGGTAACCAGGAGCTGGGGCTAAGACAGATTTGAGAAAAGAACTTCTGAAATCCATCAAGGAACAGAGAAAAATCTCATCCTCCAAATTTTTGTTGTTGTATAGTTGCTAAGTCGCATCCAACTCTTTTGTGACCCCATGGACTGTAGCCCACCAGGCTTCTCTGTCCATGGGATTTCCCAGGCAAAAACACTGCAGTGGGTTGCCATTTCCTTCTCCAGGGGATCTTCCTGACCCAGGGATCAAACTTGTGTCTCCTGCATTAGCAGGCGGATTCTTTACCACTGAGATGCCAGGGAAGTTCTACAACTAATAGTCATAAAAATATTTGCTTAAAACAAGTAATCAATTAGAGGCAGAAATAAAAATAAAAATGTTTATGTTGGGCATTAAGGTCACTTTTCAGCAAAGGTCTCCAAAGTCAGTCCAGTTTCATACATTGCTTTTTAGTTACTTGACTAGAGCAGCAATTCACAGACAGTACTTTTTTGGTAATTCATTTTCACTACCACTACTACCCACTCCAGTATTCCTGGGCTTCCCTTGTGGCTCAGCTGGTAAAGAATTCGCCTGCAATGTGGGAGACCTAGGTTCGAGCCCTGGGTTGGGAAGATCCCCTGGAGAAGGGAATGGCTACCCACTCCAGTATTCTGGCTTGGAAAATTCCATGGACTTATAGTCCATGGGGTCACAAAGAGCTGGACATGACTGACAGACTTTCACTCACATTCCAGGTTAGACCATCAAAAACTCTTTCAATTCACTCTCATACTAAAGTTAGAGTAATTATTGAGAAAAGTAAATCTGCTTAAAATATTTTACCAGCTTTCCCTTCTCAACACTTGACAGTAAAGTGTAAACTTCTCAATATGGTCTATATTCTCCCTCAAAATTTGGCACAATCCTTTCTAGTCTAATTCTTTCAGGCATCCTATCCCTGCAGTCTCCCACTATATAGCTTCTTTAAAATCCTTGAATGTATCACGTTCTGTTTCATCTTCAGGCCTTCATATGTAGTGGTTCAAGAAAGAGTGTGGAAGTCACACAGATCTCAATTCTATTGCCAGTTCTAATGTTTAGGTCTGTGATTTTGGGCAAATCGCTTAGCTTTTCTGAATCTCTATCTCCTCATCTGCCAATTTGGATTATACTATCTATCTGTAAGAGACTGTGGGGATAAAGTTGTGTAAGTAAGTATGCAACAAATGATCAGTTCAGTTTAGTTAAGTCGCTCAGTCGTGTCCGACTCTTTGCGACCCTCTGAATCACAGCACACCACGCCTCCCTGTCTATCACCAACCCCCGGAGTTCACTCACACTCATGTCCATCGAGTAGGTGATGCCATCCAGCCATCTCATCCTCTGTCATCCCCTTCTCCTGCCCCCAATCCCTCCCAGCATCAGAGCCTTTTCCAATGAGTCAACCCTTGGCATGAGGTGGCCAAAGTATTGGAGCTTCAGCTTTAGCATCAGTCCTTCCAATGAACACCCAGGACTGATCTCCTTTAGAATGGACTGGTTGGATCTCCTTGCAGTATAAGGGACTCTCAAGAGTCTTCTCCAGCACCACAGTTCAAAAGCATCGATTCTTTGGCAATCAGCTTTCTTCACAGTCCAAATCTCACATCCATACATGACCACAGGAAAAACCATAGCCTTGACTACATGGACGTTTGTTGGCAAAGTAATATCTCTGCTTTTTAATATGCTATCTAGGTTGGTCTTAACTTTCCTTCCAAGGAGTAAGCATCTTTTAATTTCATGGCTGCAATCAGCATCTGCAGTAATTTTGGGGCCCAAGAAAATAAAGTCTGACACTGTTTCTACTGTTTCCTCATCTATTTCCCATGAAGTGATGGGACCAGATGCCATGATCTTCGTTTTCTGAATGTTGAGCTTTAAGCCAACTTTTTCACTCTACTCTTTCACTTTCATCAAGAGGCTTTTGAGTTCCCCTTCACTTTCTGCCATAAGGGTGGTGTCATCTGTATATCTGAGGTTATTGGTATTTCTCCCGGCAATCTTGATTCCAGCTTGTGCTTCTTCCAGCCCAGCGTTCCTCATGATGTACTCTGCATAGAAGTTAAATAAGCAGGGTGACAATATACAACCTTCACATACTCCTTTTTCTATTTGGAACCAGTCTGTTGGTCCATGTCCAGTTCTAACTGTTGCTTCCTGACCTGCATACAGGTTTCTCAAGAGGCAGGTCAGGTGGTCTGGTATTCCCATCTCTTTCTGAATTTTCCACAGTTTATTGTGATCAACACAGTCAAAGGCTTTGGCATAGTCAATGAAGCAGAAATAGATGTTTTTCTGGAACTCTCTTGCTTTCTCCATGATCCAGTGGATGTTAGCAATTTGATCTCTGGTTCCTCTGCCTTTTCTAAAACCAGCTTGAACATCTGGAAGTTTACGGTTCATGTATTGCTGAAGCCTGGCTTGGAGAATTTTGAGCCTGGCTTTACTAGCATGTGAGATGAGTGCAATTGTGCGGTAGTTTGAGCATTCTTTGGCATTGCCTTTCTTTGGGATTGGAATAGAGACTGACCTTTCCAGTCCTGTGGCCACTGCTGAGTTTTCCAAATTTGCTGGCATATTGAGTGCAGCACTTTCACAGCATCATCTTCCAGGATTTGAAATAGCTCAACTGGAATTCCTTCACTTCCACTAGCTTTATTCGTAGTGATGCTTTCTAAGACCCACTTGACTTCACATTCCAAGATGTCTGGTTCTAGGTGAGTGATCACACCAGTGTGATTATCTTGGTTGTGAAGATCTTTTTTGTATAGTTCTTCTGTGTATTCTTGTCACCTCTTCTTAATATCTTCTGCTTCTGTTAGGTCCCTACCATTTGTGTCCTTTATTGAGCCCATTTTTGCATGAAATGTTCCCTTGGTATCTCTAATTTTCTTGAAGAGATCTAGTCACTGTAATTACTTTAGATCAGGGCACCAATCTGTCAGCAATTAATATCAACATCTGTGAGTTTGTGTCAAACATCAGGGAATTTGACTATCTTACAGTCAACACTGTAACAGAAGTACTAAAATGGTCTTTACTAACCTAGAATAAATTATGATGATGGAAAGGTATATAACTGTAACATGTTCACTCAGGCCATTTTTGAGTATTATACTATAATACTATTATATTATATATAATATATACATATTATATATATATAATAATATTATATTATTATACTATAAGAAGTACACTTAAAATTAAAGAATGCCCAGAAGAGGCTGGCCGATGTGGCAGCTGTGCAGGTGGTGAGAAGTGATAAAGTATTTTGAGTTAGTGATAACTATTTGCTGAGACTGTATATGTGAGACATGAGAGAGAATGACAAGAGTCAAGCATAACTTCAAGGCTATGGCTTGAAGAACTGGATTGCTAAGGTTATAAAAAAGGTTAGATGAGAAAGACTGTAGGTAAAATAATTTTTTTTGGATCAGGTTCAGAAGGAAAGGAAAACAGGAGCTCAGAACTGGACAAGGCAAGCTCGATTTATCTATTAAAACAGACATCCAAGTAGAAATGCCTAGTAAACAGTTGAGTATAATAGCTTGGAGGGTGACACAGAGATCCAGGACATAAATATATACTGTGGATTTTTCAGAATATTAATGATATTTAAAGTCATTCGACCGAATGAGATTACCAAGGGAGTAATTGTAAAAAAAAAAAAGAAGTCCAAGAACTAAGCACTGGGCATCTCCAAGGTAGGGTGGGTAAGGAGAAAAGAAGATTCAACAAAGGAGACTGAAAAGGAGAAATGAGTGAGGAAGGAGGATAACCAGGGTTTCTGGAAGCCAAAGTAAGACAGTGAGTCAAGGATGAGAATGGGATAAATTATGTTGAACAGAACCGATGTTGGTCTCCAGATTTGGCAAAATGGAGATCACTGGTGACCATGCATGACAGAAGAACGTTCAGTGAAGTGGTGAAAGCAAAAGTCTATTTTGAGTGGATTTAAAAGAGAAAGGAAGAAATAATTGGGAACAACTTTACAGGAAGAAAGTGGATAGTAGCTAGAAGACAAAAAAAATAAAGAGGAGATCTGTATTGCTATACACATCCAAGATGGTGGGTGGATAGTAAGAAAGTGTCCTGCAATGAGAATTTAGACCAGATGACTTAAAAGTCCTTTTTACCTCTATGGTAATAGTTTTATAATTGAAAAATGGTTTGAAGTTAAGTACTTTTAACTAGGAATCAAAAGAATGGACTGTTCTAGTTCTTCTAACTAGCTGTATGATCATCAACAAGTTATTTAGGGGCTTTATTTGTACTGAAAAATTGGAATAATGAAATAATACATTGCAAATTCTAACTCTAAACATTTAAGAGGTAATGTACTAAGAATTGATCTTTTGACTATGTTGCAGGGAATGAGTGAGAGAGTAGCTGAACACTAATGGGTTGAGCGTTAGGCATTTGCCAAGGTCCATCTGGTCAAGGCTATGGTTTTTCCCGTGGTCAAGTATGGATGTGAGAGTTGGACTGTGAAGAAAGCTGATTGCCAAAGAATTGATGCTTTTGAACTGTGGTGTTGGCGAAGACTCTTGAGAGTCCCTTGGACTGCAAGGAGATCCAACCAGTCCATTCTAAAGGAGATCAGTCCTGGGTGTTCATTGGAAGGCCTGATGCTAAAGCTGAAGCTCCAATACTTTGGCCACCTCATGCGAAGAGTTGACTCACTGGACAAGACTCTGATGCTGGGAGGGATTGGGGGTGGGAGGAGAAGGGGACGACAGAGAATGAGATGGCTGGATGGCATCACCGACTCGATGGAGGTGAGTTTGAGTGAACTCCGGGAGTTGGTGATGGACAGGGAGGCTTGGCATACTGTGATTCATGGGGTTGCAGAGAGTTGGACATGACTAAGCGACTGAACTGAACACAGTATTCATACCTTCCCAAGATCCTATGAGGCAGATCTTAATGGTTCCAATTTTTGGATGAGGAAACTAAAGAAAAGTTAAGAGGCTTTATATCCAAGTTTGGCTAATTGTACAGCCTGAGTTGTTTTAAACATAACATCTTGATGCCACAATTCTGTGAAGTATTTCAAATTAGTACTGCTAAATTAATATATATGATTTCTCAAACACTTCCAAAACCTAATCAGACAGACCTATAAATCTTTCTAGGATACGAGTGAGTAGCCTATCCCTTTCTCCTGACCCTGGAATCGAACCGGGGTCTCCTGCATTGTGGGTAGATTCTTGACCAACTGAGCTATCTGGGAAGCCCATAAATATTTCTAAAGATTGTAAAACTGCCATAAATGAAAATAAATCAGACACATTTAATAAATAAAACTGGAAATATCTAAGATATTCTAAAGAATTAATATGAACCTGGTTTAAATGATTATAGGAATTTACTTTCTTAACTTACCAGTTATTTAAATTTGAATTAAAGATCAACATAAAGTAAATGTTATTTATATACACAAGTTAAAACATTTTTGAATAAAATAAAATCTGTAAATCAAACTTAAAGAATAAAGTAGAAAGTTTTCTATCATTAAAACTAATTTAAAATCAATTAATTGAATAATAATTAAAACAGATAATTTTTAAAGTTCTCTCATGCACAAAAGATTTCCCAGATACTAAAACTCACTAATATCTCTAAGATTATTTTATTATATTACCTCTTAGATGAGGAAAATGTATTTATTAAGGAAATTTCCCCAAGAGGTAATAGAAATGGAAAGCCACATATTTTTAACAACATTCTATTTCTTCCACCTTGTACTTTGGCTATCCCTTCTAAGATGGGATCACAAATTCAGAATATAGCTTCAACACCAGTTTAGGTCTAGAAGTATTCCTGATAAAATAAGAATTTTTTTTTTTCATGCACACTATATAAACCCTGGTAGCTCAAACAGTAAAAAAATCTGCCTGAAGTGCAGGAGACCTGGATTCAATTCCTGGGTCAGGAAGATACCCTGGAAACGGGAATGACAACCCACTCCAGTATTCTTGCCTGGAGAATCTCAAGGACTGAGTAGCCAGGTGGATGATACTCCATGTGGTTGCAAAGAGTCCGACACGACTGAGCAACTAACACTAGCACTAAATATAAATGAGGAGTTGAAAAGCTAATAATTAAAAATGGATTATTCAAACAATAAAAACTAAGTGATTATACTTTTAGTTCAGAACTCTTACTTCCATTTTTCACTCCCAATTCTCAAATTCCAGATGAATCGTTGTATCTAAAATTTTAATAGCCAGGACATGGAAGCAACTTAGATGCCCATCCGCAGACGAATGGATACAAAAGCTTTGGTACATATACACAATGGAGTATTATTCAGCCATTAAAAAGAATGCATTTGAACCAGTTCTAAATGAGGTGGATGAAACTGGAGCCTATTATACAGAGTGAAGTAAGCCAGAAAGAAAAACACCAATACAGTATACTAATGCATATATATGGAATTTAGAAAGATGGAAATGATAACCCTGTATACGAGACAGCAAAAGAGACACAGATGTATACAGCAGTCTTTGTGATTCTGTGGGAGAGGGTGAGGGTGGGATAATTTGGGAGAATGGCATTGAAACATGTACATTATCATATGTGAAACGAATCGCCAGTTCAGGGTGTATGCATGTTACAGGATGTTCGGGGCTGGTGTGCGGGGATGACCCAGAGGGAAGATAAGGGGAGGAGGGAGGTGGGAGGGGGGTTCAGGAAGGGGAACTCATGTACACCCGGGGCGGATTCATGTCAATGTATGGCAAAACCAACCAATGTAATATTGTAAAATAATTAGCCTCCAATAAAAAAAAAAAAAAGAGAAAAAAAATAAAATAAAATTTTAGAGGAACCACAGAGCATAGTGAGTTAACCTTAAAGCAACAAAGGTCAAAGACCAAATATCTATCCCCGAAATAAGAGTTTGCTATTTCTAAGCCTAAATTAAAATACTATGTATTTACGTACTAAATCTTGTAAAAATTCAGTTTTCACCCAAATGTTTGGATTCCATGTGAATTTATCATGGTTCCAAATAAGAATATGTATATTTTATTTACATATATATTTTGATATGCATGGTAATAGAATACAGTCTCATTGCAAAAGTAACTTTTAGAAATGCTATTTTGAATTCTGATTTTTTCCCATTTATATTCTTTACAATAATATACATAACTATATATGTATTTACTATTAAAAGTCAATTAAATTCTACAATTTATTTATCTATTGTTAACTGGCCATTCGGATATCTTCTTTTGCCAAATATATGTTTAATCTGTGCACATTTTTAATTGGGTAGACCATCATTTCCTAACTTGTAAGTTGCTTTCTGTCCAAGGATATGAACTCTGTTAAATATATGTATTTGTAAATATAAAAAGAAAACCTCAATTAATACAAGTCAGTAATTTACTGAGATAACAATGATGCTGTGAATAGTAATATTTGTATTCAGTATAGGAAAAATATGCAACATTTCATTTAGGAAAAAAACATACAAATAAAAGAATTTCTATATTTTATTTTTACACTCAAAAATATAAATTGCAAGTCAAGTCATTGAGTGACACCTGAGAGAGGGTTCTGAACTGCATCAGTCTCCACACTGGGCAAACCCAGTGCATAGGAGGTAGGTACTATTCAGTTCCAGCATTGTGGGGGATAATGGTTATATTTTGGGGGAAAAATGTGTGTGTGTGTGTGTGTTTGTGAAGCTTTATAAAGTTTAGGGTAAAATAATGAGAAAACAGTTTCAGTTGAGAACTGGTTTGTATACTACTTTTCAGGGAAGAGGGCCACAAAACCTTTGGCAGTTTGTAAATTGGCGGTTTGTTGGTCAAATTTTGCAACAGATATGTTTTGCTTGGCTTGCACAGTACTTTTGGTTGTTTTGTTGATTTTAACTTCAATTAGCTAGCAACATTCTATAGCTGAGAAGTTCCACAGTTTAATTTTAGTTCAAAATATTTCCTCTAAAATGAATACTCATTCAGGATTGTATATAAAGAATGTGACATATCCCAATATCCAACTGAATATCCATATCTGCTGCTTTCCTCCTACATAGTATAGTTATAATATACATCTTGCCTGCTTTTTAACCAAAAGTAGTCTTACTTCTTTACTTCAAATTTTCACATTCCAAATTGGTCTGTTCCTTTCTCTGAGAGAATAACTATAATTGGGCAAGGTGCTAATATTCTACTGGACAATTTCAAGGTTAAATCTATAAATTAAGAAATTTGAAAGATTTTAAAGTATATCATTAAAACGATTTTGACAATCAACCAGGTTAACATTAAGTAAAAATGATAATATTTGATGTTGACAGGGGATCAATGACCCAGCTGTTGTATATGGTATTTTTATATATTAGTATAAACTTTCTGGAGCTGAGGTTTGAAAATAATACAAATGAAAGCTTCAAAAACAAAGGCAAGACAAATTCTCAATACCAGCAAGTCTAGTTCTAGACACTTATCCTAAAGAAATAAGTGAACAAGTGTACAAAGGGGTATTCACAAAATTATTCATTACTTAAAATAGAGAAAAATTAAAATGTTTATTTTTAGGTGTTTATTATATTATATTTATACAATGAATATCAATTATATTTCTCCTAAAAGGAATGATGAAAATTTATAATTATTGAAATGTGTCCATACGATACTGCTTCACGAACAAGTCACAAAATTATTTGTATACTATCATTTGTCAAAATACATTCATATGTATACAGATGTATATGTGAATATATATCCTGAAAAAGTATGGTATTATAAATGCCAGGTTTTATCTCTGGACTGTTAGATTATGGGCACTGTTAATTTTATTTTTTATGCTATTCTATATTACTGACATTTTAACATTTAGCAAGTATTATTATATTATGTGCATTAAAAGCAATAAATGCAGTCTGTAGGCTAACAATATACCTTTAAATTTATGTGGTCTGCAACTACACTGGGAACTAGTAAATATTTACATGAAGAAAATAATTATTTTAAAAAGGGAATCATCGCTGAATCCATGGGGAAGAGCTGTTATTGTTTCCTTGAAAGTTAAACAATATCATTAGCTAAACTTTTATACACTGAGAAATGGAATTTTGTTAACTGCAAGTTTTATATGCTCATAAAACCTAAAATAACCCAAAACTTGACTTTATATGTTCTAGTTTACATTTCCAGCTCCCAGAAGGGAATGGAGGGAAGCCGTGAGAATTTATGGACCCTTCCCAAGTCTATCAGTAGGCCCAGACCCGATGTACGGTATCAGATATGACCAAGAGGGTGCAGATATGACCAGTGGGGTGGCCAGGCTCATCCGCAGGGCATGCCATTCCACCACCGTGGATTTCAAGCCCCTCAGGTGTGGTCACTGGCTATGCAGCTCGGAAAAAAAAAGAGCACATACAACTCACACGTGTATAGCATTTGCCTCCAGCACACGGCTGGTTTCACACTGGAGATTCCAATCTGTTTCTCCATGGTTAGAACATAAATCATGAAGTAAACCTCATGGAAAGAAGAAACAAACAAACAAAATACCAGAGAATATGTAACCAAGAAAGACACACTTCAGGAGAAGTCACTTGCTCTTTTCCTGTCTGTGAACACAGCCTAAAAGTACCCTAACACTTCCCTTTGATATTATAATTATTTATAACCCTTTTCAGATACTTTTTTCTACCCGTTCTCTCATTTAATGTAGTATCAATAGAAAGTTTCACTATGGTTGTAAATGCTGAATTGAAAGTGTATGTGCGAATGTCTTCAGGTCTTTGGAATGAAAGTAAATAAAAATGATTTCTGTTTAGCAAGGTGTCTTCAACAAGTCAACTCAAAGTCACTTTCTCAGGAAAATCTTCCCTGAACTTGCTGACTGGATCACATTCCCCAACAAGTGTACGTTCAATGGTCATAAATTTACATATATTTGGGTGCTTATTTGATTTATTCCTGTCTTCCCACTGCAGTAAAGCTCCAAAGAGCAGGCTGGCATTGTTTTAGCTCTCTCTACTATTAGCCAGCCCAGTCTCTGCACCAGTTAGGGCATTCAAAACAAAATATTTTAAATTAAATACGTAAATGAGTTTTTTACTGTGTGAAACTTTTATGAAAGTGTTATTTTAAGATAAATCTTTACCAGCAGACACTCGTATGTGTGAGTGTATACACATGGATACACAGAGCACTTCAGAAATGTGAACATTAAAATTCAGTGAAGGCATCTGAAATTTAAAGGAATTAACAGGTTTTCTTTCTCATGTTGGAGGCTCTGGTGACGAACGAGAAGTTGAGGAAATGGAACTTGACATGGAGTACATGGGTTCAGAATTAAATGATTTGTGGAGAGCAAGAATTACATCCACGATCTACTACTTTTTAAGAAAGGGAGATGTGTATTCAAAAGCCACAAAACACACACAAATGGTAAAGCGGGTCATTAGTGCTGGAAGCTCTGTGTTTGCGGCCACTGTGGTCCAAACACAAAGAAAGATGTAATCGACTGCATATAATCTAGCCTGAATGATATGTGCCAGGCTGGCTCTTTAATTCTTAACAAGTCAGAGACAAAGCATGTAAAAAAAATTAATGGAGAACCCAAAATAATATTCTGGAGGATTAAGAATTATATCATCCTGCCAATTTTTTTTAAAGTTGGAAAACCATATTATTAGAAAGCAGCAAAATGTTTTATATTAGACCCTCCACTAAACATTTAGCTGGTATTTTCCACACAGTGGTCCAATGAAAAAGGGTAAGCGGTAAAAATGTGCTTCTGAGAGTTTTTAAACCATATTGTACAGAAGTCACATCAAATTAATACTGAGGACCATTTAGAGCTTTTATTCTGAAAAGCTTTTGAAAGGGGATTAAACTATGAAAACTCTCATGATACTAAAGTACCTATTAATGGGTTGAGGAGGTAAGAAAGGAACAATGAAAGTGTTATTTTTAGATAAATCTTTACTTTTTGTGTAGCAGCACAAAGCTTTGCAGAAGGGCTCAGCAATAGTTCTCTAGCAATATCCCACGCATGGAGATGCTGATTAGTGGAATTCTGTTGCCTTTTCTTTTTAGAAATAGGTCATTTTCTTTATAACGATGCATTAGAGGTAGAGCACATTAACTAATATACATGTAACTTG
The DNA here is from genome assembly GCF_049115385.1 of Moschus berezovskii. NCBI lineage: Eukaryota > Metazoa > Chordata > Mammalia > Artiodactyla > Moschidae > Moschus > Moschus berezovskii. The sequence continues at coordinate 60,895,114 of NC_142472.1, read as the reverse complement.
GTATGGACAAACCCAAACAAAATGTTATTCTAAGTATTTCAATCTGAGGAGACCCTCAGGACTCTTTGTTTTCTTGACTAGGAGGAACTGATCTTTGCAAGGACTCTAACAAACAACTCCCTTAAAAAAAGGAGTTTCCACCCTCTCTGACAGTATTTTACAGAATGAACAACTATGTTTTCAAAGAAGAAGTAGGAAACAGCTTTGAGGAGTGAGAACACGAACCTAGATAGTTGTCATCTCATCAAAAATAATGAATGCTCAAGAGGCTGCAACTTCCTGTCTCCCAGCCATTGGTCCAATCACAGCAGGCTACCGAAGAGACATTAGAAGGCGAGGAAACCGTCTTCTCCATCAGCCCCAGCCAGCACCTGTAACTGCCAAACAGCTATCGACCAGAGGACCTGACAAAGCGACAACCCCAAAAGACAACTGGAAATGTCTCTGCTCACCCACTGAGCCTCCCTTGGGTGCAGCCCAGGTTGGGGTGAGGGTGCCGCGTCTGCCCCATTGTAGCCTTTCCTACTCCGCCCTGACACACAGCCATGCCCTCACACAACAGTCTTGGCTAATGATGCAAACATGAAGTGTAAAGTCTCCTTAATTTGACCCTTGTTAAACTCCTAATTGGATTGAAGCGGGCTCTGGGTGGAAAGCAACCCTGGATTATTCAGGGAAACTCTTACAAAATGAAGCCCAAATTACAAAAGGCTGTTCTGGATGCAGGACATCACAAAGAATAGGCAATGAACTGCAGCTGTCACTTAACTTAAAAATCTAATCAATTGCCTTTTTTTTTTAAACAGGTAACTTTTAGAACAGTTTCTTCATTGTGATACTCTTCAGAGGACGCTTGACCCAAATTTAATAAGCGGCTATTACAGCAGAAGAGCAGCTGTAGCGCAAACACTGTCGAGTGATACTGTGCATTCAGAGCCTTAATGATTTTAAAATGACTACAACCATTGCTTCATTCATGAGGAACAAAGCTCGGGCTCTCTGCTCACAACGTCTTAACACAAACTGTCTGAGCAGACAGCCTTCATTTGTCCTCCCTGCACCCCCGAGGTCAGCCGCCTGGTCGAGGTATCTCAACAGTTTAATTGTGTTTCTTCTGGGGGAAGTCTGGGTGAAGAAACTTAAGCATCCTTGTATATGAAACCTCACTTTTCTGCAAGGAAATATACAGCTTAAGTACAGAGACAAGGGGGTGCAGGATATGCAGACAGGTGTAAAACATGAAGTAATTATAGAAGCTCAAATTAGTTCTTAGGCCTGAGGCAAAAAAGAGAACAGTGCCTTGACAAAAGGGAATAGCAAATAAGGGTAGCAAACAAAAAATGGCTTGAATGTGTAAATTAGCAAGAAAAATGAGACAGAAAAGCAGCTTTACTCTACTATTATTCCCCACATGAGAACAGAGCAGCTGAACGTGATCAAGAGAGCTTTGGAGGAGAGAGGCAGGCATCACCACGGACTCGAGCCAGAGTGGCAGCTCCGTGCTCTCTCGTCAGTCACTCATTATGTGCTGAAGTGCTCTTGAGAAGTGCCTCTTATACTTGACCTATCATATTACTTCTTCTGTAAACACATAATCCCCGCTTGTTAGGTGGTGTCAACACTAGCATTCATTCACGACGGTTGTCTTTTTGTGAACAGACACTTTAGAAGTGCTGCCAAAACCCCAGAATTGACACCATAATAAAACAATTCGAATTTCAACCAGGTAAACAGATCTTATGCTTCTTCTGTAAAGAGCATTGTAAAGAGCATTACAGCAATTTTCTCTCATTTGGGGAGAAAACAAAACCAAAACAAAATTGCTTGCTTATGGCAAGACTATTTTTTTTTTTAAATGGGATACAGATTCAAACCAGAGATAATACCTCATCTTAAACTGCTTGGAGTGGTCACATCAGTTCTACTAAACACTATCTTTAACAACAAAACAGCACATGAGTCTCAACTACAAGGTCATGAACAAGTGATTCATAGTATCAGAAAAGTATGTCTATATGCCTCTTGCACCAGGCACGGTTGACCATAATACGCTAGAAGAAAAACATCAATGGACCATTTGCTATGCTATGTGTCCATTAGTGAAGACAGATTATTATTTAAATGACAATAGAAATTAACCATTTAATGTAGCTTATTGACAAATATATTTCTAGTATTTTTACATAAATATTCTTAGGAAAATTCAGATTCGATGCAAAAATACTTTCAGGGCACATTTGGATAAGGTAAATAGTCAAGGAGAAAGTATAATTTATTAAAGAGATGGGAGCACTTTGTTTTTGAACTTCTTTTCTTCAAATTATCTGGAAAGACATTTTAAAAAAATGCTAAGTAATTCTGTCTCTCCCAGCACTTTAAAAAAAGTATTTCACCATCTAACATTGTTACAACCGTCTCTAAGATAAATGAACCATGACGTCTTCATGTGGCAGTAGTGATGTGTCAGTGTTGCTTATTTTACCAGGCATCAGCACCAGAAACTCCTGCTTTGGCCCCACTGCTCTGGATATTAGGTAGGAACCAATTTGCCTGAGGGAGGAAAAAACTGAATAGTGATTAGCAGTTATTTGCCACACCTCATGGAAGATGTTTCGGTAATTCTTACTGAATACATAAAAGACAAGATGTGCAGCAAAAGGTTTTCAACTCAGGAAGGATGGGGTGTTACAAGTATCTATCTCCTACCTCAACAGTAAATATCCACATAAGCAAGTAATTCTTAACACCCAAGAAAATGTCTGCTTAATAGCCCCAATGAATTTCCGGCATGAACTTTTATTTATATGACACTTAAAGAATAGAGCTTTTGCACAAAACAAAATATGCTAATATCTACAATGTTATAAATCTATCATTAAATAAAGTGGGTCTTGAAATAACAACCGTGTGCAGGAAAAAGAAGTACAAGTAAATGAAACAACATATTCAAGGTAAAAAATAAGAGCCACTCTTACAAAGAAGGTTTATTCAGCCATAAACAAATATTAATTTTGAGTGAATTTTATTTTAAATAGACTTTCCCTTTAAATATTTGGTAGAAAATTAATGGAAAAGCCTAAGTATACTTATTTATATAATACCAGGTAAGACCATAGATAATCTGAAGTCTCCTAGATATACTTAAGACTAGATTTCTCTAAAGAGAAATCTCATCACCCATCATTAAAAGAGACAATAAACCACTATATTCTTCATTTATGAGGTTCAAGGTGCTATCTAAATTGATGGGTCAATAGTTAGAAAAGAGAAATGACTAAAAGATGCTGTACCTAGACTTACACCAATCTTCCTAAAATGTAAATTAACCTCATGGGTACACCAGACAATTTGGGAGTTAACTTCTTCAGCACTCAAATGACATTAAGTCGTTCATTGGAAGAATACAATGCTAAAGGAACCCCACAGTATAAGAGAATATGCCCAACTTATGCTAGTAGTGTAACTTATGTTATAGAAGAATGTTGTAAGTGAAACAATTTTTCTTATTAAAATATTTTTGAAAATTCTACTCTCAATGTCTTAATGAAGAGAAACATTGAAGTTAAGAATGGCAAAATTGACCTACATTTTTCAGTCCATTCACATATGTGTCCATGCACAGCAGGGGCATTCCTCAATTCCCCCACAGAATCCTGACTGAATAACTCTGAGAAAGAAAGTTCATGACTTACAAGAAATAATACTGGACGCGACTGTGGTCTTTCACACTGTTAATTTCTGTACAGTCAGAATTTTTGAAGATTTTACATGGACACACCTAAACAAGTCAATTGTTATTTAAGTAGTTCACAGTTTGAATATTTAGAACATAGATTCTCTCTAGAAATTCAGGCAATTAAGGACTGGGCTTGATACAGGTAAAGAAAAGATCCCAAACATAAGGAAAGTACGTAAGACTTTATTTTTAAATTAGTTAAATTTATTTTGGGAGGGACATTATTTTGAGAAGTTCAGTAGACTGACTCGGGGGTCTAAGCTCTACTAGACCTGATCATGGGCGGGGCACAGGCTGCCTGCACACCAAGCTGGGGCTGCTCCTAGGGATTTTTCTTGATTTTTTGAGAAAAGATGCTTTATAAGAATGATATAAATCTTCTAACCTTTCTGGGAATGGAACCTTTTTACAAGCATTGTTATAGAATATTGCTTAATTTTCTGATATAGGATTCTAAAAACACATTTGAAGGGACACAATATATGGAAGTACAAGACTGCCTATATCTTACTGGAGTCTTCCTTACTCTGTGCTATAACTTCCATCCATTGGTTTTACTTGTATCGTCTGGAAGATCAAACATAATTATTCTCCCTATTATAAATGACAGACTTTGTAGAGAAAACGACTTTGGTCCTTTGTTTACCATACAAGTTAGTTTCTTAGATAGGCTAAACTAGCCTCAGTTCTTTCAAGTAATATGACATGATTTCCTAATCATTTATGAATTTTTCTGTCAAAGGATTCGTTAAATCAGGTTTGTGTCACTTGTAGATTGTGTTTAACCTTAATTCAACTATGTCAGAGAAGATTCTCTGTATTATTTATATCCTTCTCAGTTCAGTTCAGTTCAGTCGCTCAGTTGTGTCCGACTCTTTGCGACCCCATGAACCACAGCATGCCAGGCCTCCCTGTCCATCACCAACTCCCGGAGTTCACTCAAACTCATGTCCATCGAGTCGGTGATGCCATCCAGCCATCGCATTCTCTGTCGTCCCCTTCTCCTCCCGCCCCCAATCCCTCCCAGCATCAGAGTCTTTTCCAGTGAGTCAACTCGTTGCATGAGGTGACCAAAGTATTGGAGTTTCAGTTTTAGCATCAGTCCTTCCAATGAACACCCAGGATTGATCTCCTTTAGAATGGACTGGTTGAATCTCCTTGCAGTCCAAGGGTCTCTCAAGAGTCTTCTCCAGCACCAGCTTAAAAGTATCAATTCTTCGGCGATCAGCTTTCTTCACAGTCCAACTCTCACATCCATACTAAACTGAGTCTATTCTTACGGCCTAACATATGGTTTCACCTGGCAAATGTTACACTGGAAAACAATTACAATTCTGTTGTTGGATGGAGTGTTCTACAGAAAATCATTAGGTCTGGTCAGTGTTACTCAAGTCTTCTATATGCTTGTTAATCTACTGTCTAGTTAGTTGACTCATTATTAACAGTGGAATACTGAAGTCAACTCAGCAGTGGCCACAGGACTGGAAGAGGTCAGTCTTCATTCTAATCCCAAAGAAAGGCAATGCCAAAGAATGCTCAAACTACCGCACAATTGAACTCATCTCACACGCTAGTAAAGTCATGCTCAAAATTCTCCAAGCCAGGCTTCAGCAGTATGTAAACCATGAACTCCCAGATGTTCAAGCAGGTTTTAGAAAAGGCAGAGGCACCAGAGATCAAATTGCCAACATCTGCTGGATCATGGAGAAAGCAAGAGAGTTTCAGAAAAACATCTATTTCTGCTTCATTGACTATGCCAAAGCCTTTGACTGTGTCGATCACAATAAACTGTGGAACATTCTGAAAGAGATGGGAATCCCAGACCACCTGACCTGCCTCTTGAGAAACCTGTATGCAGGTCAGGAAGCAACAGTTAGAACTGGACATGGAACAACAGACTGGTTCCAAATAGGAAAAGGTGTACGTCAAGGTTGTATATTGTCACCTTGCTTATTTAACTTCTATGCAGAGTACATCATGAGGAACGCTGGGCTGAAAGAAGCACAAGCTGGAATCAAGATTGCTGGAAGAAATATCAATAACCTCAGATATGCAGATGACACTACCCTTATGGCAGAAAGTGAAGAGGAACTCAAAAGCCTCTTGATGAAAGTGAAAGAGGAGAGTGAAAAGGTTGGCTTGAAGCTCAACATTCAGAAAACAAAGATCATGGCATCTGGTCCCATCACTTCATGGGAAATAGATGGAAAAACAGTGGAAACAGTGTCAGACTTTATTTTTCTGGGCTCCAAAATCACTGCAGATGCTGATTGCAGCCATGAAATTAAAAGACGCTTGCTCCTTGGAAGGAAAGTTATGACCAACCTTGATAGTATATTAAAAAGCAGAGGGAGCAGAGATTGATGGGGTGGCCGGGTCATCAAGGATCCTTTCTCCATTCCCCATTCACTTGGCAAACACTGACTGAATTCTACCATTAGAACTGAGATATAGACAGTCCTGCTTCCCTTGGGGCTCGGCTGGTAAAGAATCTGCCTGCCATGCGGGGGACCTGGGTTCCATCCCTGGGTTGGGAAAGAAAAAAAAAATAATAAAAAAAATAAAAAGCAGAGACATTACTTTGCCAACCAAGGTCCGTCTAGTCAAGGCAATGGTTTTTCCCGTGGTCATGTATGGATGTGAGAGTTGGACTGTGAAGAAGGCTGATCGCCGAAGAATCGATGCTTTTGAACTGTGGTGTTGGAGAAGACTCTTGAGAGTCCCTTATACTGCAAGGAGATCCAACCAGTCCATTCTAAAGGTGATCAATCCTGGATGTTCATTGGAGGGACTGATGCTAAAGCTGAAACTCCAATACTTTGGCCACCTCATGCGATGAGTTGACTCACTGGAAAAGACTCTGATGCTGGGAAAGGTTGGGGGCGGGAGGAGAAGGGGACGACGGAGAATGAGATGGCTGGATGGCATCACCGACTCTGTGGACATGAGTTTGAGTGTACTCCGGGAGTTGGTGATGGACAGGGAGGCCTGGCATGCTGTGATTCATGGGGTCGCGGCGAGTCAGACACGACTGAGCGACTGAACTGAACTGAACTGAACTGAAGTCTCCAACTGTTACTGGAGAACTGTCTGTTTCTCCCTTCAGTGCTGTCAGGTTTTGCTTCATGTATTTACGGCTTCATGTTAGGCACATAAATATTTATGATTGTTATACCTTCTTTATCTTTATAAAATGTTTCTCTTTATCCCTCGTAATATTTTTTTAGTTAAAAGTCTATTTCTTCTGATATTAGCACAGTCATTCCAACTCTTTTATGGTTGCTGTTTGCATGGTATATCTTTTTTTCACCTTTTAAAAAATTTTTCATCTTATCTGTACCTTTGAGTCTAAACTGGGACAATGCATGTAGTTGATAGCATATAGCTGTAAGCAGATAGCACACAGTTGGATCTTGTTGCTTTAGAAAAAAATTAGTCTAATAGTTTATTTGTGATTGGACTGGTTAACCCATTCATATTTAATGTTATGGTTGACATAACTGGATTTGCAACTGTCTTCTTTATGGCTCATGTCTATTTTTCTTCATCTGTTTCTCCTTTACTGCCTTTACTCACATTAAGTAAACAGTTTCTAGATCAACACTGTAATTGCTTTAATGATTTTTACAACTGTATACATTTGAGAGCTTCAGATCTTACAATATACATCTTATCAGAATACAAATTTATTTTTTTAAAAATTTAGATGCTACTTGCTTACCAGAAGGATTTGAGGCCCTTTTAAGTTTTCTCCCTAAGTGTTTAACACTTCTCTGTTAACAATGCTGAATAAGAAACTGCAAAGTATAAAATTTCCTAATATTTTGCTCTTATCTGCTCTTCTGACACATCTCACATTCTCTGTAATTTCTCAACAATGATTCGTTTTTCAGCCAAACTTACAAGTTCTTTTAGTACCCTGAAATCATGAATTCATTTCAAGGGATCATTGCTTTCTTATCATTTTCTTATTTAGCATCAGTTTTTTTTACTCTTAATTGTATTCATTATATTCCTCCTAAAGATATAAAGCCAAATACATAGAGTTGTGTTGAAAAATATTTAATAGCCAAAGTTTTATTTTTAAAAGGATATATCATAAAGAAATATTTAAAAGTATAAAACAGATTGTTTCTAAAACAATTATTATGGGGGAAGGGATAGTTAGGGAGTTTGGGATGGACATGTACCCATGGCTATATCCAAAATAGACCTACCGTATAGCACAGGGAACTGTTCAATGTCATGTGGCAGCCTGGATGGGAGGGGAGTTTGGGCGGGAATGGATACATGGATATGTATGGTTGAGTCCCTTTGCTGTCCACCTGACACTGTCACAGCATTGCTTGTTAACTGACTATACAGCAGTACAAAATAAAAAAGTTTTTTTAAAGAAAGAATTATTATAAGCATCCTTGGAAGAATAAACTCAAACAGATTTGACTATAACCCAAATGATAAAAATATGATTTACTGCTAAATTTTCAGGAATACATATACGCTGCATATGATAAACTATACCTTCAAAGATAAATCTGCTGATGTTTTGTGCTGACCTCAAAAATTGAAAAAAGTACAGAGAACTGAATAACTTCAGATGTGGATGGGTATAAGAAGCTTTAAAGATCTATTCTAACACTGTCATCATATAGGGCAAGAAACTGGACAGAGAGATTAATGAAATATATTAATAAAGGTCAGACAGTTCACTTAAAGATCAACTCCTGGAAGCCGAGTGTTCTTCCTAGTCAAGGGCTTTACTCACTCTACTGTGAAACTAAAGGAAGCTATGTATGTTATAACCAAAGACTTAAAGGAAAAATATTTGGGGCAGTTTTAAAAACCTAAAATGAACCAGATATAATTGGTTTATACAGAAATATCCTGAGACACACTTTGGCAGCATCAGATACAGATAAAACTACTGGTTTAAGACAAAAAAGATGTCCTCTTCATTATAGGGGACTGGAATGCAAAAGTAGGAAGTCAAGAGCTACCTGGAATAACAGGGAAGTTTGGCCTTGGAGTACAAAACGAAGCAGGTCAAAGGATAACACAGTTTTGCCAAGAGAATGCTCTGGTCATAGCAAACCACCTCTTCTAACAACACAAGAGAAGATCCTACACATGGACATCACCAGATGGTCAATACCAAACTCAGACTGATTATATTATTTGCAGCCAAAGATGGAGAAGCTCTATACAGTCAGCAAAAGTAAGACTGGGAGCTGACTGTGGCTCAGATCGTGAATTCCTTATCGCCAAATTCAGACTAAAATTGAAGAAAATAGGGAAAAGCACTAGACCATTCAGGTATGACCTAAATCAAATCATTTATGATTATACAGTGGGTGACAAAAAGAATCAAGGGATTAGATTTGATAGACAGAGGCTTGAAGAACCATGGAAGGAGGTTTGTTACATTGTACAGGAGGCAGGGATCAAGACAATCCCCAAGAAAAAGAAATGCAAAAAGGCAAAATGGTTGTCTGATGAGGCCTTGTAAATAGCTGAGAAAAGAAAAGCTAAAGACAAAGGAGAAAAGGAAAGATGTACTGATTTGAATGCAGAGTTCCAAAGAATAGCAAGGAGAGATAAGAAAGCCTTCTTCAGTGATCAGTGCAAAGAAATAAGAGGAGAACAATAGAATGGGAAAGACTAGAGATCTCTTCAAGAAAATTAAGAGATACTAAGGGAACATTGCATGCAAAGATGAGTTCAATAAAGGACAGAACTGGCATGGACCTAACAGAAGCAGAAGATATTAAGAAGAGGTGGCAAGAATACACAGAAGAACCATACAAAAAGATCTTCACGACCCAGATAACCACGATGGTGGGATCACTCACCTAGAGCCAGACATCCTAGAATGTGAAGTCAAGTGGGCCTTAGGAAGCATCACTACCAACAAAGCTAGTGGAGGTGTTAGAATTCCATTTGAGCTATTTCAAATCCTAAAAGCTGATGCTGTGAAAGTGCTGCACTCAATATGCCAGCAAATTTGGAAAACTCAGTAGGGGACACAAGACTGGAAAAGGTCAGTTTTCATTCCAATCCCAAACAAAGGCAATGCCAAAGAGTGCTCAAATTACTGCACGATTGCACTCATCTCACATGTTAGCAAAGTAATGTTCAAAACTCTCCAAGCCAGGCTTCAACAGTACATGAACCATGAACATCCGTATGTTCAAGCTGGATTTAGAAAAGGTAGAGGAACCAGAGATCAAATTGCCAACATCTGCAGGATCATCGAAAAAGCAAGAGAGGTCCAGAAAAACATCTACTTTTGCTTTATTGAGTACACCAAAGCCTTTGACTATGGGAATCACAGCAAACCATGGAAAATTCTGAAAGAGATGGGAATATCAGACCATCTGACCTGCCTCCTGAGAAACCTCTATTCAGGTCAGGAAGCAACAGTTAGAACTGGACATGGAAAAACAGACGGGTTCCAAATCAGGAAAGGAATATATCAAGGCTGTATACTGTCATCTTGCTTATTTAACTTCTATGCAGAGTACATCATGAGAAGCCAGGCTGGATGAAGCACAAGCTGGAATAAAAATTGCTGGGAGAAATTTCAGTAACCTCTGATACGCAGATGCCACCACCCTTATGGCAGAAAGTGAAGAAGAACTAAAGAGCCTCTTGATGAAAGTGAAAGAGGAGAGTGAAGAAGTTGGGTTAAAAGTTAACATTCAGAAAACTAAGATCATGGCATCCGGTCCCATCACTTCATGGCAAACAGATGGGAACACAATGCAAATAGTGTCAGACTTAATTTTTTGGGGGCTTCAAAATCACTGCAGATGGTGACTGCAGTCTTGAAATTAAAAGACGCTTGCTCCTTGGAAGAAAAGCTATGACCAACCTAGATAGCATATTAACAGCAGAGACATTACTTTGCCAACAAAGGTCCATCTAGTCAAAGGTATGGTTTTTCCAGTAGTTTTGTGTGGATGTGAGAGTTGGACTGTAAGGAAAACTGAGCGCCGAAGAATTGATGCTTTTGAACTGTGGTGTTGAAGAAGACTCTCGATAGTCCCTTGGACTGCAGGGAGATCCAATCAGTACATCCAAAGGAAATCAGTCCTGAATATTCATTGGAAGGACTGATGCTGAAGCTGAAACTCCAATACTTTGGCCACCTTATGCGAAGAACCAACTCATTTGAAAAGACCCTGATGCTGGGAAATATTGAAGGAAGGGGGAGAAGGGGATGACAGAAGATGAGATGGTTGGATGGCATCACCGACTTGATGTACAACGAGTTTGAGTAGGCTCTGGGAGTGGGTGATGGACAGGAAGGCCTGGTGTGTTGCAGTCCATGGGGTCGCAAAGAGTCAGACATGACTGAGCGACTGAACTGAACTGACCCCTAAATAGACTTTCGTATATCAAGGTCTTTTAAAACTTACGAATTCCCTAGCTACATCAATATATTTAAATACACTTTAGTATCTCAATTGTTGATGATAAAAATTTTTAAATGGAGTATCTTAAAAATATTCAGAGCATCAAACTAAAAATGATTTTGTGAGGTTGTCTTTGGCTTCCAATATTTCAGCAACCCCTCTCAGACTCATCTGTTTCCTTCTGTGCAACTTGTGGGGACTCAGCCTGTTTTCCTCTCTATTCACTCATTCTATCCCTTGTGGGTTTTCTTTCCCAAATGTTTTTCTTTCTTTCTGTCCAAAATCTTGTTATCACTTTTCAAGAATTCAAGACTCATTATTTTCAATATTCAATCTATTCCAAGTTTAATCTTGAAATTATTTGATTTCTTTGAATTCTATCTGTTTTTATGGCCATATTTTGTTTCAAGTTCTACTCTGCCTCCTACCTTTAAATTATTTCATTAACTCATCTATTCAGGAATATTACTTCATCTTCCCCTCACTCTCATCTGGGGCTGCCAGATAAAGTGCAGGATGCTTGTTTAAACAAAAAATGAAATGTTGATCTGAAAAATACATTTAACTGGAAATGCTGTATTCTCACATGCTAAGATTTTGGGTAGAGATGGAAAGAAGGGGGGGTCCTGCATTTCCACATGTTAAACCCCATAAGACGTCCAGTTTCTTCATCACCCCCATTTTCTTTCAATCTATCAATCTGACTATACTTTTCCCCCTCTAGTCTAGAACCAGTAGTCTATCAGTCTAATCATGTATCTTAAATTTTTTCACATCCGTATCCTTCAGCCATAAGTTCTCCACAAATTCTTATCCAAGGTATATTCTGTTATTTAGTTTCTCCCCTCTTGCCCTTCTGTATGGCTGAGTGATATGGATCATTTTGACTTTGTGCAAATTGACACCATTACAAATTTATGATTTCCATCATGGTGGTTCTTTCCTCTTCCTCCTCGATTTTTTACTTCTTGACCAGTGTATTACCTCCATTCTTCTTAGTGATGATTTAAACATCCAGGTCCCTCCTTAACCCTTACCTAAGGCCCAGTGTTTTCTGTCACCAAGAGAAAATTGAGGCCTTGTTTATATACTCCATCAACTGTTTAAACCACTATCTATAAACTTATCTCTGTCTGTAGTTACCTCCCATAATGCAGCAGGCTCCTCCTCATATATTGCTAGACCTTACCTGTCTGTTTCAAGACAAGGTCCTCATTCTCTATTGTTACTAATACATATGGCATGCAGGAAATGAAATGCAATACTAACAACTGTGTGGAGTTGACCTTCAACAAAAACTGAGCCATCTCACAATTGTAGGCTCAAGAGAATGATACCATTTACTTCTCTGGTTCTAGAGCTAGGTCTCCAAGGATAAGCCCCCTTGTTTTCAAATTTAAACTTCTCTTCTATTGCTCCTCTCTTTAAGCCATAAATGAGTGCAGATCTCTTTTAAATTTTATTCTGCTTCACTCCATAATTGCCACCATATCTCTTACATTTCATGTATATCCGGTCCCCCTGAAAGCGTATTTTACACTTCACTTACTCCAATTTACTCTTCCACCCCACTGTAAACTGCCTTCTGTCTCTGTGATTCTGCTGAAAGTGATGCGGACAGACCAGAAACTTTTCTTTTTACTTTACCTCTATATGGTAGCTTAACTGTTGTCTGCTTCCTTTTTATTTAAAACTCTCTTGTTTTTGGCTTTTAGGACAGTCCTATCTTTTTGCCTTCTTCTTTACTTCTCTGAACATCACTTCTCATTCACCTCTCCTGGGGCATCTTCTTTTGTTGGTGATGCTCAGGATAATGTCCTTGGGCTGAGCTCACTCTATACTGTCTCCTGGCCACTTTCAAGCAAGCATGTCTCTAAGTATGAAAAATATGATTCTAACTACAGAAAATAGTATAATGAATCCCAGACCTTTCTCATATGCTTTAGAGAAAGTTTATGTGTGTGTGTATATAAAATCTGCCCTCTTGACTCTTCCACATGGATAAACCCACAGACCCATGGTTAAACCTGAACTCATGATCTTCCCAGAAAACCTGCTCTTGCTCTGTATTTCTGTATCTCAGTTGGTAGGGTTTCTGTACTCCAGTAACTCAAGGCAGGAACTTGAGAATTATCTCAGGTGTACTCAAATACTCTTTCATGATTTCTCTGCCTTCCTTATGTAAATGCTTTTCACAGTGGAGGGATGAGCTACACACCCACTACATTAATTAGCACGTTGCTTGAGAACAGGATAAGAAGAGAAAAAAATTATGCTCAATAAATGTTTGCTGACAGGATCAATTTCATTCTTCAGTTTTCCCACAGAAAGCTTTCTTAGCTTGTGTTTCCATGCCCCTCCATTATGATCCCGAGTAATTCCTCCTCTTCTAATCACCTAGTATTTCCCTCTGAATTGTTACCATGTCCTCAGTTTTTTATAATCTCCTCTGGCCTGAAAGCTCTGTGAAGGCAAGAATAGTATCATCAGGGCACAGTAGAGGGCTCAGAAGATAATAAATATCTGACAGTTGAATGACTTAAGAAATTCTTTACATGAGTCTTCTGCAAGCAATTTCAAAAGAATGTTTTCCACATTCCTGATCTAATGTTTAGAAAGCATTACAACTGCATTTTCCTCCCTTGCATTCAGCAGCCAGGTGATAAATTTAAAAATTTTCAAATACTGCTTACACATGTGATTAACACTAGAGATATCATGATTTATGAATACTGAAGATATTTATTTCAAATCTCACTAAATTCTCCTGAATGAAGATATTTAGTTGGAATGAGTGTCTTCAGGAAAAACTTTCCAGTGGTCATGTATGGATGTGAGAGTTGGACTGTGAAGAAAGCTGATCGCCGAAGAATTGATGCTTTTGAACTGTGGTGCTGGAGAAGACTCTTGAGAGTCCCTTGAACTGCAAGGAGATCCAACCAGTCCATTCTAAAGGAGATCAATCCTGGGTGTTCATTGGAAGGACTGATGCTAAAGCTGAAACTGCAATACTTTGGCCACCTCATGTGAAGAGTTGACTCACTGGAAACGACTCTGATGCTGGGAAGGATTGGGGGTGGGAGGAGAAGGGGACAACAGAGAATGAGATGGCTGGATGGCTTCACCGACTTGATGGACATGAGTTTAAGTGAACTCCGGGAGCTGGTGATGAACAGGGAGGCCTGGTGTGCTGTGATTCATGGGGTCACAAAGAGTCGGACACGACTGAGCGATTGAAATTGAAATGAACTGAACTGAATGATTAAAAAAAAAAAGTTCAGAACTGCCACTTGTGACAACACAAGGCAGGAAAGAAACCCAGGAATTGCTTCCTTATTGTCTTATGACACCAAGATAACAGTGGTAGCATGAGATGGCTATGCAGAGTATCAACCTACTAACCAAATTTTGTTTTTTAATAATTATCAGGAAAGAAAACAGACGCCAGCCTGTTTGTTCAACATGCCAAATATGTTTGTTACATACATCATGGATGAAATGCAAAGTATGAAAGTTTGTCCAGTTTACTTGTAATCAGTCTATCGATGAAATGGCTACTAAGATCACTGTCATCAGTCTTGCTTATATTCACTAAACCTGCCATAATTTTATTTCTTCTTATAATTTTTACACCTTAAGATTAAGAAACGTTTTATCACTCAACAATATATACTGATCATCTACTATGCAATAGTCCTTTTTTAGGCATTGTGACTGAAAAGGCAATGGCACCCCACTCCAGTACCCTTGCCTGGAAAATCCCATGGACGGAGGAGCCTGGTAGCCTGCAGTCCATGCGGTCACGAAGAGTTGGACACAACTAAGTGTCTTCACTTTCACTTTTCACTTTCATGCACTGGAGAAGGAAATGGCAACCCACTCCAGCGTTCTTACCTGGAGAATCCCAGGGATGAGGGAGCCTGGTGGGCTGCCGTCTATGGGGTCGCACAGAGTCGGACACGACTGAAGCGACTTAGCAGCAGCAGCAGCAGCAGCAGGAGGCATTGTGAGGTAAAGGTAAGAAGAAGGGTGAATTTTTGCTTGTTATCCAGGAATTCTGAATCCATTTTGGGGACAAAAGACATCAACAAATTTAAATTACTTTTTTTTTTAATAACACTCATCTATACTATACCAAAGGGCTTCTCTGGTGGCTCAGACAGTAAAGAATCTGCCTGCAATGCAGGAAACCCAGGATTGATCCCTGGGTTGGAAAGATACTCTGGAGAAGGAAATGGCAACCCACTCCAGTATTCTTGCCTGGAAAATCCCAGCGACAGAGGAGCTTGGCAGGTTACAGTGCATGGAGGTTGCAAAGAGTCGGACACAACTGAGTGACTAACCCTTTACTTTATACTGCCAATGGTAGAAAGGTTGATATACAAGAGTACTGAGACGGAAAAGAACATTTTTACTTAGGAAAATCACAGAAAGGATACATTTTAAGGAAGGAAGGAACGAATTCTGATAGGTTGAAGAGAAAGAGATAAAAAGGCAGAGAAAAAAATGGAAGAACTACATTTAGAAAATAGTATATAGTAGGGCAAGCAAGGATAGGCGTCAAGAAGTTAATATTAGAACACTGCTGTGGTCCGATAGTGAAGTACCTTGAAGACAAGAGAGGCATTTTTCCTTTGCTCCCTCACTTCCACCCTCTCTTCCCTTCATGAGGACTGGGAGTCAGTCTAAGGTTTTTGAACAGGGATGTAATATGATAAAGTCGGTCTGTAAGAAAGTCAACCCAGCAGCATTCTTCATGATGGTCTAGAGAAAAGAAAGACAGAAAGAGGGAGACACAGTCCAGTGACCAAGTGATAAAGACCTTGAACTAGAGTGATGGTGGTGTGGACGGCAAGAAGACATGTGAAAGATACTAGGTGAGAATGAGAAGCCGCAAGACTTGGTGATTAACGGAGCATCAGTATGTTAGAGAAGGAACAAAAGGCAAGAGAGGAGTCAGCCACTAGCATGTCAAGTCCTTGAAATTATATGTGATCAAGTCAATGACAGAAACAAAAGAAGAAATGAGAGATAGTAATCCTCAAAAAAAGCTTTTGACTTCAACTTGAGAGAAAGATGGTCCAATAACATGGGGAGGACAGGGGCATCAATTTGGAAAATACCTCCCAGGATGTAGAAAATGACAATGGTAAATTAACAGAAGTCAGGACTGGAGATACAGATTTGTGACGCATCTCCACAGAGGTGATGGTTCAAGCTCTATAACCATAAGGCGAGATGAAGTGAAACAGCATACAACTGACCCCTGAGCAATGTGGAGGTCAGGCATGCCAACCCGCAGCACAAACAGCCATGTTTTGACTCTCCACAAGCTTAACAACTAATAGCCCACTGCTGTCCAGAAGCCTTACTAATAACATAAACAGTCAATTAACACATATATTGTATGACCTATGTTTTATATATTACATTCTTAAGATAAAATAAGAGAAAAGAAATTGTTATTAAGAAAATCATGTGGAAGATAAAACAACTTATAGTATATAAATGTATTAATTGCAAAAAAATCCATGTATAATTGGACCAACATACCTCAAATCTGTGTTGTTCAAGAGTGAACTGTACTCGTATTTGGCAACACAACCTTGACAGGAGAAGCAGCTAAACCGTATACTCATATTTAGGAAGTTAGAGAAGACAGATGGGAGTCAATGGTGAAAAATCAGTGGGATAAGAAGCAAGACAGGGTATGAATGCAGGTAGTGGACAGAGCAGGACAGTTATGTGCATGGATACTGAAGTCACAAGGAATGGTTTCAAGACCTAGCCCCAGCCAGAGGACCTCAAATAACTATTCTAAGCTTTACTTTTCTTATCTTCAAAATAAGACTGCAGTACCTACCCCTCAGAGCATTTATTACCACCTGACACGTTACAGATTTGTTTCCTTGCTTATGGGTTTGTTAACTTGGTGTCTCCCCACTAGAACTGCAAGCTCCATTGTCCAGTCTCGATTGTTTTCAGCTCTTCAGAAGGTGAGACATGCTTCTTGGGGCCACAGGAGAAACCCTACTCAACCATGTGCTGCAGACATCAAGTTTTTAGCAGGGACTTGCACAGAATAAGCATTTAATAGCTGATATTATTTTTTTTGTCAAGAGAAGAAAATTTCCAAAAGGAGGAGGAGGTCAACGGTGTCAAGAAGTCAGTCAGATTTGTGAATTAACACGTTGCGATACATTTTTTCCCCTTAGCATTATTACAAACATAACATTCACCAGAATTAAATGATCGTCTCTGATGATTCTATCCCTCTTTCCATTTTTTTCCCCTTGATTAAGCCCTTCTTTCCTTCTTCCTTTCCTTTATTTAAGCAGATATTTATTAAGCACTCATTATTAGACGGCGCTGTTTTAGATGCTGGGTATGGTAGCAATGAAGAAACAAAATCCTTACCCTCATTAGAGTTTAGATTTAAATCAGGGTGGGGGAGAGAAATTAATCAAGATAAATAAGTAAAAGCGTATGTTAGTGTTGCTGTTGCTGCTGCTGAAGTCACTTCAGTCGTGTCCGACTCTGTGCGACCCCATAGACGGCAGCCCATGTTAGTGTTAAGTAATAGGAAAAAGAAGGCACAGAAGGGAACAGAGTCTCGGGGAGAGTATGTTGCCATTTTATGTTAAATATCTGAATGGCCTGAGGGAAAAAGGCATGTATATCCCTGGAGACAAGTTCCACAGAGGAGCCAGCACATGCCTGGCCCCCATGCGAGTGGCTGCCATGGTGCTTGGTGACATTAGCAGGTGACAACATCAGAAAGAGAGGTGGGTGAAACAGGGTGGAAAGGAGCTGACTGAAACACCAGTAGGTCATTTTAAGGATTTTGCCTTTTACTTTAAAATGGGAAGCCATTAGGGAAACTTACGGATGTCATGAGCTGACTTTATTTTTCACGGATCTTTCGGCCATGTCGATAAAAGAGTGGAAGGGGATAGCAGGACTGGGATAAGGGAGGAAGCCAGGATGCTTTTGGTGTAACTAACAGTACACCTCAGAGATGACGGTGACTGAGCAGGACATAAGCTATAAAGCTGGTGAGAAGACTGGTTCTGGCAAGATTCGCTGATGCCACTGGGTGTGGATAACAAAAGCACGACAGGAGTCAAGATGCAGCTAAGATTTGGCCTAACTAACTGGGAAAAAGGAGTTACACTTAGTAGGGCAAAGATGGGGCTTCCCGGGTGGCTCAGACAGGAAAGAATCCACCTGCAAAGCGGGAAACCTGGGTTCAATCCCTGGGTTGGGAAGATTCCCTGGAGGCAACCCACTCTGGTATTCCTGCCTGGAGAATCCCCATGGACAGAGGAGCTTGGCGGCTACAGTCCATGGGGTCCCAAAGAGTCAGACACAACTGAGGGACTAAGCACAGCGTAGCACAGGGCACAGATGACGGCAGGAGGGGAAGAATGGCGTTGATGAACAGTGGCTCAGTTTGGCTATGTTGTGTTTGAAATGTATCCTGCAAGTGTGAGATGTGGGGGAAATAGCTAGATGAATGGGTTTGAAGTTGAGGGGAGAGATCTTGGCTGAAGCTATACGTTTGGGAGTCATCAATGTATTTTACAGGGGAATACAGCATGAGTAATCATCAGATGACCATTATATCTACTACGGTGGGCAAGAATCCCTTAGAAGAAATGGAGTAGCCCTCAAAGTCGAAAAAAGAGTCAAAAAATGCAGTACTTGGGTATAAATCTCAAAAACAACAGAATGATCTCTGTTCGTTTCCAAGGCAAACCATTCAGTATCACAGTAATCCAAGTCTATGCCCCAAACAGTATGCTGAAGAAGCTGAAGTTGAATGGTTTTATGAAGACCTACAAGACCTTCTAGAACTAACACCAAAAAAGATGTCCTTTTCATTATAAGGGACTGGAATGCAAAAGTAGGAACTCAAGAGATACCTGGAGTAACAGGGAAGTTTGGCCTTGGAGTACAAAATGAAGCAGGGCAAAGACTAAGAGTTTTGCCAAGCTAATGCACTGATCACAGCAAACACCCTCTTCCAACAACACAAGAGATGTCTCTACACATGGACATCACCAGATGGTCAATACCGATATCAAACTGATTATATTCTTTGCAGCCAAAGATGGAGAAGCACTATACAGTCAGCAAAACAAGACCAGAAGCAGGCTGTGGCTCAAATCATGAACTCCTTATTGAGAAATTCAGACTTAAACTGAAGAAAGTAAGCAAAGGAGATCCAACCAGTTCATTCAGTCCTGGGTGTTCATTGGAAGGACTGATGCTAAAGCTGAAACTGCAATACTTTGGCCACCTTATGCGACGAGTTGACTCACTGGAAAAGACTCTGATGCTGGGAAGGATTGGGGGCGGGAGGAGACAGGGACGACAGAGAATGAGATGGCTGGATGGCATCACCGACTCGATGGACATGAGGTTGAGTGAACTCCGGGAGTTGGTGATGGACAGGGAGGCCTGGCGTGCTGTGATTCATGGGGTTGCAAAGAGTCGGACATGACTGAGCGACTGAACTGAACTGAGCTGAACTGAAGCAAAACTGCTAGACCATTCAGGTGACCTAAATCCCTTAGAATTATACAGTGGAAAAGTGACAAAGAGATTCAAGGGATTAGACCTGATAGATTGAGTGCCTGAAGAACTATGGACAGAGGTTCGTAACATTGTACAGGAGGTGGTGATAAAAACAATCCCCAAGGAGGAGAAATGCAAAAAGGCAAAATGGTTGTCTGAGGAAGCCTTACAAATAGCTGAGAAAAGAAGAGAAGCTAAAGGCAAGGACAAAAGGAAAGATCTATCCATCTGACTGCAGAGTTCCAAAGAATAGCAAGGAGAGATAAGAAAGACTTCCTAAAAGATCAACGCAAAGAAATAGAGGAAAACAATAGAATGGGAAAGACTAGAGATCCCTTCAAGATAATTAAAGATACCAAGGGGACATTTCATGCAAAGATGGGTACAATAACGGACAGAAATGGTATGGACCTAACAGAAGCAGACGGTATCAAGAAAAGGTGGCAAGAATATACAGAATAACTGTATAAAAAAGATCTTCATGACCCAGATAACTTTTTCTTGGAAGAAAAGCTGTGACAAACCTGAAGAGTGTAATAAAAAGCAGAGACATTACTTTGCCAACAAAGATCTGTCTAGACAAAGCTGTGCTTTTGCCAATAGTCATGTATGGATATGAGTTTAGCTGTTCAGTTCAGTTCAGTTCAGTCGTTCAGTCGTGTCTGACTCTGCAACCCCATGAAACACAGCATGCCAGGCTTCCCTGTCCATCACCAACTCCCGGAGTTCACACAAACTCATGTCCATCGAGCTGGTGATGCCATCCAGCCATCTCATTCTCTGTCGTCCCCATCTCCTCCTGCCCCCAATCCCTCCCAGCATCAGTCTTTTCCAGTGAGTCAACTCATCGCATGAGGTGGCCAAAGTATTGGAGTTTCAGTTTTAGCATCAGTTCTTCCAATGAACACCCAGGATTGATCTCCTTTAGAATGGACTGGTTGGATCTCCTTGCAGTGCAAGGGACTCTCAAGAGTCTTCTCCAGCACCACAGTTCAAAAGCATCAATTCTTCGGCGATCAGTCTTCTTCACAGTCCAACTCTCACATCCATACATGACCACGGGAAAAACCATAGCCTTGACTAGATGGACCTGTGTTGGCAAAGCAATATCTCTGCTTTTTAATATGCTATCTAGGTTGGTCATAACTTTCCTTCCAAGGAGTAAGCGTCTTTTAATTTCCTGGCTGCAATCAGCATCTGCAGTGATTTTGGAGCCCCCCAAAAATAAAGTCTGACACTGCTTCCACTGTTTCCCCATCTATTTCCCATGAAGTGATGGGACCAGATGCCAAGATCTTTGTTTTCTGAATGTTGAGCTTCAAGCCAACCTTTTCACTCTCCTCTTTCACTTTCATCAAGAGGCTTTTGAGTTCCTCTTCACTTTCTGCCATAAGGGTGGTGTCATCTGCATATCTGAGGTTATTGATATTTCTCCCGGCAATCTTGATTCCAGCTTGTGCTTCCTCCAGCCCAGCGTTTCTCATGATGTACTCTGCATATAAGTTAAATAAGCAGGGTGACAATATACAGCCTTGACGTACTCCTTTTCCTATTTGGAACCAGTCTGTTCCATGTCCATCCAGTTCTAACTGTTGCTTCCTGACCTGCATAAAGGTTTTTCAAGAGGCAGGTCAGGTGGTCTGGTATTCCCATCTCTTTCAGAATTTTCCACAGTTTATTGTGATCCACACAGTCAAAAGCTCTCGCCTTAGTCATTCAGTTGTGTCCAACTCTTTGCGACTCCATGGACTGCAGCATGCCAGCCTTCCCTGTCCATTACTAACTCCCAGAGTCTGCTCAAACAAACGTCCATTGAGCCGGTGATGCCATCCAACCATCTCATCCTCTGTCGTCTCCTTCTCTTTCTGCCTTCAATCTTTCCCAGCATCAGGGTCTTTTCCAATGAGTCAGTTCTTTGCATCAGGTGGTCAAAGTATTGGAGCTTCAGCATCAGTCCTTCCAATGAATATTCAGGTCTGATTTCCTTTAGGATGGACTGATTGGATCTCCTTGCAGTCCAAGGGACTCTTAAAGAGTCTTCTTCAACACCTCAGTTTAAAAGCCACCAGGGAAGCATGGAAGTGAGAGTTGGGCAATAAAGAAAGCTGAGCACTGAATAATTGATTCTTTTGAATTTAATAATTCATTTAAGAAATATTCACCCAAGCAGTATGCTAGATAAGCTCAGGGATCTGGAGACAAAATGAGTTGGGTATGAACCCTAGCTCTACAGTTACTATTTGGACTTGGGTAAAAAGGTTAAAAATAGTCTAAGCTTTTCATACACATCAATTATTTTAATCTATACCCCAAATCTATAATGTAGATATCATTATCCCTATTTACCAGTGAGAGAACAAGTTTAGGGTAAGTTTACAGGATTAAAAGAATGACTAAGAAAGTAGGATCCAGGTAGAACTTAGCAAAGTATAGTAAGTACTCAAGTATAATAAAAATTAAATAATAACTAAGTTTATCAACTCATTCTTTATCTGTCTGTTTCATTTATTTATTTTTGGCCATGACATGTGGCTTGTGGGATCTTAGTTTCCTGACCAGGGATCAAAGCTGGTCCCAGTAAAAGCGCTGAGTCCTAATCACTGGACACCAGGGAATTCCCACTTTGTCTCTTTTTAAGTACTCAAAAAAAAAGATGTTCTCGAAGCCCAATAAGTAACAATGATCTACAACTTTGCCCTTCAAGGTTCTAAAACATGCTGTTTGAATGTTTAACTCACTTTTTGGCAGATGGTTAGAAATGAGGAAGTGTAATGCCCAAGGTCAAGGCATACAGTTAAGACCAGCATTTATAAATGGCAGCACTAAATATCTTGTAATGAGATTCAGGGACTCTCCAACTGGTTCCTAGGTCAAAACTAAGGTAGTAGAGTGTGTATTTTAGGTATTTCAGTGCATCTAATCGAGCGGTCCTTGCCTTTAAGGTATTTATTATCTGGGCTCTACAGTACAGTGAATACGAAATACTGAGATCAATAGATAAAACTAATAATTCTTAACAGAAAATTCTGCTATTGTTTCAAGAAAACAGGAGAATGAATAGGACATTAGCTACAAAAATGACCTACCTGAAGAGACTTCAGTGTCGTACTTACTGAGTGTAAGGCTTTAATAAAGTTGTAGCTTTCCTGTGTTGGCAACTGTGTCTGTCCTCATTCTAGTATGCCCCTAGTAAGCTACCAGAACTTAACCTGCACAACAAAAGTGCCACTCACTGAAACAGTTATAACAGGAAAGGAAAGCAAGTTGATGGGATTTAAAGTGTTACAGGCTACTGAATCACTGACTACTTGGTGAGGGCATGTAGAGAAATGTCATTCTCAACAATGCTGGTACAGTGAAGCCATATTAATGAAATAGTTTTGAAACATGAAGGCTATTCATAAGGATTTTTTACAATCTTCTGATTTCCTTGGGAAATTTAATCCAGACAGAGGAATCTTCCATTAATGACTTTCCATTATTTTACTTGTGGGTTATATTTTCCAGTGGTACATTTTATTAAGAGGCTCTTATCACTTGATGTTTTCAATCCTATTATCTACTCACGGGCACCATAAATATATTGAGATTCAAACAAACAAAAGATGGCCAAGAAATGGCAATCCACTCAACGCTGGGGACTAACAATATACACTTTTACTCTGAAACATGTTTCTTAGCATTTAAAATATCTGATTTATTTTTAACGCCCATCAAATAAACAAAAATAGAGTAGTTGTACCAGCACACTGCTAGGAAAAAATGAGTGGTATAGGTTATGACTTGGGGAATTTTTTTGGAATCAGACAAGAGTCTGAGAATAAATCATTTAGAGAATTAGCTGTGTTCCAGGCTTCATTAGTTCTAATTATCCCCCAAATATGCTCAGCAGAATGCACTTTGGTCAGCTGGGACTGACACACAATAGAGTAGGCAACTTATAAACTCCTCAAAGCATGAAAGAGTTCATAAAACAACTGCTTGTGCATTTAGATTCATGTGATAACACCTCTTATTGCATAAGCCACCAGATGAAACAGATGGGGCAGCTCTGCACTTGAGAATGTCTCTTTTGTAAAAAGCACGGGACTTCCTTATTCTCCTTTTGAGACACAAACTGCAAGAAAGCTAAATCTGAGGAAGGCTGGCTTTGTGTTTTATTGTCTAGATGTCACAGCAATAATAATTAAAGTATTAATAAAATATCCTCATTTAGGAAAAAAAAAGTTGGCAAATAAAAATCTCTGCCTACACTTAGAGAAATTCAAGACTTTAACACAGTCACCAAAAAAGTTAATATATATATTTTTACAGTTCACAGTAAAAACACATGGGAAACTTGCAGATACCATTTGTAGACAAAAAATTTGTTGACAAAGTAAAATTGATAAATATGTCAAAATATATAAAGTACACATTTTACATAAATGGAGGTTATTGGCCATATATTTTGACAAGGCCATGAAAAACAAGTATTAGAATTTCAAGTGTCTGGCAAAAGAAGTAAACAAATAAAAACTATCAAAAGGCTGTGGACTGTGTAATCTATTACTTTAATCTATTTACAAATCTTATTAAGTAGATAAGCATCTTAGTATACCTAGGCTGACCAAAACCAGTAAGTTCATTATAACTAAATTCTGTTTTGCTATGAATGTACATATAGAAATATGTAGCCTAGGACACATTTTAGGAAAGAACTATTATGCTTGTTAGTTCATATTTAAAATAATAACAAATTATTGTTAAGTCGAACCATGGGAAAAAGAGCTAAAAACAGTGAGATAAAATGAGCTGCATAAATAAAAAGAAGTCATGAACTTAGGACCCCACCTTGAGCTTAAACAAATGAGATACCTGTTGACACACATCTTGGCAACTGTAACAGAGTTATGGAGGTTCCCCAAAAAGGGTATAACGGCCTTGTTTCACTTAATAGAGGTCTTTCTCTACTCTGTACTCACCAGTCCACTCCAGGTGTAATGAATATCTAGGCTCCAAACTTGATGCACAAGAATGGCTTCTGAGTGATGAGGTGCTGTAGGTGTGATGTCTGAAAGGCCAGAGTGTATTCAATTTGATACCCTAAATTCTGAGTTTAATGGACTTATTACCATTAAAGGGGCAAGACCATATAGAAGGCATCAAAGGGTAAAAGCATCAAAGAGACACTTTTGGTTCAATATTAGGAAGAGTATTCTAACAATCAGAACTGTATGTAAGTGCAAGGGTCCATCTGAGTGGATAATGAGTTTCTCATTAACAGTGGTAAAAACAGGCTGGATGAGCATTTCGTAGGAACATCATAGAGAAGACCCAGACAGTTAATGAGGAGGCTTGTATTATATTTTCCTCTAATGTTCTCTCCTGCTCTCATATAAAATGCCTCCTTATGAGGTGGTATTTATTAGTTTCTAACTCCTAGTTCTAATTGCTTGGTGTGTCTATGTGTGCGTTAGTCACTCAGTCATGTCTGATTCTTTGTGATCCCATGTAGCCGCCAGGCTCCTTTGCCCATAGAATTCTCCAGCATTCTATTCTGGAGTGGATTGCCATTCCCTTCTCCAGGGGAGCTTCCCAACCCAGGGACTGAACTCAGGTCTCCTGCATTGCACACAGATTCTTTACTGCAATGCCATGTCTGAGCCACCATGCAAGCCCCTTAAATCTTAGTTGTTGTTGCTTGGTACATTTTAATAAAATGATCACTCTAAAATTTAAAATTTACTATATACTAGTGTATATAGTTCTTATATACAGTGGAATACAATGTATTAAGCATTAATATTGACTAGTAACTATAAGTGATTCTATAACTAAAATACAGACAGACCATTTATAACATCAGATATATCACTGATAAAAATCCTGTAGTATCTGTACTAAAGAAAAGCTTTTATTGAGGAATAAAAACAGTCTTGTATTCAGATAGCTTTCTTGGAAATAACTACATTTAAATTCATGATAAAAGGAGTTTTCAATGTGCCTTGAACTGAAAGATGTACAATATTGTGGCTTATATAACTCATTGATGTCACAGAGTAAAACCATATGTATAAAAATAGTATACAGATACTGTACTTAAGTAATTGTGGAAGACTTATTTCTCCTCGTCATTTTAATAAAGGTATATCCCATTAAACTTAGGTTGGACAATGAAGTGGTTCTTATGTGAATTAGTCCAATTTGATATTTATTAGATAGTCTATGTATATTTCCTAAATAGTTTCTCCCTATGGAATAGATTGATATAATATCATAAAATGGAAATCTGTAACATAAAAAGTGTCTCAATATTAACTTAATTAAAAACCTCCTAAAAAGAATATAATCTTTAAAATTCATCAATCATATTCTTAATGTAAATGTAAGTCTGCAGTTTCTCTTCAGAATAACACTTACATCCTAGCTGTTGTTTAGTGCTAAGTTGAGTCCAACTCTTGTGACCCATGGACTGTAGCCCATCAGGCTCCTCTGTCCCTGGGATTTCCCAGGAAAGAACACTGGAGTGGGTTGCCAATTCCTTCTCCAGAGGATCTTCCTGACCCTGGGCCTGAACCTGCGCTTCCTGCATTGGCAGGAGGATTCTTTACAACTGAGCCACCTGGGAAGCCCCTGACATCCTTATTGCTGTTGTTGTTCAGTCACTAAGTCATGTCTGACTTTTCTTCGACCCCATGGACAACACCACTCCAGGTTCCTCTGTCATCCACCATCTCCTGGAGTTTGCTCAAGTTCACGTCCATTAAGTTGGTGATGCTATCCTAGTTCAATTCAGTTCAGTCGCTCAGTTGTGTCTGACGCTTTGCGATCCCATGGACCACAGCATGCCAGGCTTCCCTGTCCATCACCAGCTCCCAGAGTTTACCCGAACTCTTGTCCATTGAGTTGATGATGCCATCCAACCATCTCATCCTCTGTTGTCCCCTTCTCCTTCTGCCCTCAATCTTTCCCAGCATCAAGGTCTTTTCAACTGAGTCAGCCCTTCTCATCAGGTGGCCAAAGTACTGGAGTTTCAGCTTCAACATCAGTCCTTCCAATGAACACTCAGGACTGATCTCCCTTAGGATGCTAACATTATCTCTGGGTATAGATAGGACATGCTGCTGCTGCTAAGTCACTTCAGTCGTGTCCGACTCTGTGCGACCCCATAGATGGCAGCCCACCAGGCTCCCCGGTCCCTGGGATTCTCCAGGCAAGAACACTGGAGTGAGTTGCCATTTCCTTCTCCAGTGCATGAAAGTGAAAACTGAAAGTGAAGTTGCTCAGTGAAAAGTGAAAGTGAAGTCGCTCAGTCCTGTCCAACTCTTAGCGACCCCATGGACTGCAGCCCTCCAGGCTCCTCCATCCATGAGATTTTCTAGGCAAGAGTAGTGGAGTGGGGTGCCATTGCCTTCTCCGATAGATAGGACATACATGTATGTATTCATGCATGCATCAGTTCAGTCAGTTCAGTCACTCAGTCGTGTCCGACTCTTTGTGACCCCATGAATCAGAGCATGCCAGGCCTCCCTGTCCATCACCAACTCCCGGAGTTCACTCAAACTCATGTCCATCGAGTTGGTGATGCCATCCAGCCATCTCATTCTCTGTCATCTCCTTCTCCTCCTACCCACAATCCCTCCCAGCATCAGAGTCTTTTCCAGTGAGTCAGCTCTTCGCATGAGGTGGCCAAAGTACTGGAGTTTCAGCTTTCAGCTTTAGCATCAGTCCTTCCAATGAACACCCAGGACTGATCTCCTTTAGAATGGACTGGTTGGATCTCCTTGCAGTCCAAGGGACTCTCAAGAGTCTTCTCCAACACCACAGTTACATATACACACACACACACACACACATATATATGCTAAGTGCTAAGTTGCTTCAGTCATGTCCGACTCTGTGCAACCCTATTGTTGCCTGCCAGGCTCCTCTGTCCATGGGATTTCCCAGGCAAGAATACTATAGTGGGTTGCCATTTTCTACTCCAGGGGATCTTCCCAACGCAGGGATTGAACCCATGTCTTGAGCCTCCTGTATTGGCAGACTGATTCTTTACCCCTAATGCCACCTGGGAAGGATATACACACACACACACACACACACACATATACAATATACAGTCTAGATACTGTAATGCCAAGAGCAGTCGCAATCAGACAGACCTAGTCCTACAATTACTTTTATAACCCTTGATAAGACACTTAATTTTTCTAAACCCCAGTCGCTTTATTTGTAAATGGGAACTAATACTTGTTGTTAAGATTAAAGGAAATTAAACATTCATTAAGTAGTAGTCCCTAGTCCTTATCACCCATCTCTCAAATCACTGAATTATTTTAAGTATCAGGTGAATAAATGCATACAAAAGTCTTTTATAAATTGAAAAGAATGTTGCAACTGTAAAGTATTATTGCATTTAACAGGCAACTTACCCCCTGCACTACATTATACTTAATGGTATTCATTAATGTTTTCAGCATGTAGTAGATGCATTGTAACAAATTTCTGTAGCACAAATCAGCAACTTAGAAGAAAGGATCAAGTTTGAAAACAGAGAAAACAATCATCAGTAACAAATATTCTCTATGTCATTTTGTAATAATCCATAGAAATTTAGAAAAATAATATATCATTTATCTGCAATGGGCTGGGCATGTACATATAACAGGAGAACAGAGGCTTTACCATGCAGGTGAAAAAAAGGAAAACAAAAATTTTCCCCTGAAATTTCACTAGCCTATTTTCTGGTCCAAACATTCTGGATAATTGTGTCAATAATTCACACTACCTGAGTTATATTCAGGTTTGACGCTCTGGTGTGGTTGTGAAGTGACTTGCTGATTTAAGAATATCAAAGCCATTCAAGGGTAAAGCAACATAAATTATTTAAAATTTGGAACATTTTCCTAAAAAGTGAACTCGTATAATTTGATAATGCTCTTTTTAGTTTTAAAGATACAGATATTGAAACTATCCCAGCTGATAATTTCATTCTGACATGAGTTTAAAAGGTTAAGTTACTCTCTGAAGAAAGGTAATCTGGTTGCCTTTCACGGAAGCCTGCAAGCTCTGCAATCTGCATAGAGAGGGGCATTTGTCATCATTAGCTGAGCTGTGACAGCTGGCACCCAGGGTGTCCCAGAATCAAGGGGTGGCAGAGACACTCTTGGTTTAGATTGCCATTAAGTGTAGCAGGTTTCTTGAGGATCAAGTATATTTTATGAAAAGCTTTGTGATGTAACTAACAACAGTGAACATATTTGGATTTTCCATAACATGGATAATACAATGATAGCACATAATTAGCAGGTTGCCTCTAGACAACAAGATGCCAGATTACAGGATGAATAAACATCTACTGCCTGCCACTTAGAGGGGGAGAATTGTTTTCAGCACCCAAATAGCTCCAGCAGAGTGGTTTTTTTTTTAAGGCTAGATTAAGGTGATCAATTGATTAAGTATATTTAAGGAAACAGACTGAAGATAGGATACTTCTCAGATGTGTTTTAAATTTGGTTGTAAACAATGCATAATGTCTTAGGAGTGAGCTCAAGTATACACACTCAATATAATACACAACCTTTTGATAATATGAATATGAAAACATATATAAAATATATATTATAAAACAAATATAAAATCATTTGCACAGATGAAATCCTCCAACTGTTGGAGGTATGTACAGTTGATAAAACATATTTTAAAATATTCCTCCGGAAAAGTTTAAAATAAGAATCTTCTTACCAAATGAGTGCTACTAGCCACAGGTCTGAAACAGTTGTGGTTAATATACCTAGAAAATAGTTTTCAAATTTTAACAGTTTATAAGCATGTTTGCTTCATACAGTGTAACACATACAAAGCAAAACAAAGTTTATATTAAGAAATAGGTTGATCAGATCTTTGAAAAATAAGAAGGTTACAATCCCTTTAAAAAAAATCATCAATGCTTGGAAACATAATCAATAACACTAGGTTTTATATTATTATGTAAACTAGTTTTCTACAAATAAAACTAATTTTTGTGTTAATGTAAAATCTATGCAAATACATGCAGTCATTTATCAGGAAAGCTGACAAGCATTCCATATTGGAGGGGGAAATGAAACTGCCTCAAGAATAGAGGCAATTAATTATTTCTGTATTTTTTCTTCTTCTGTCTTGAGGCACAAAAGTTATCCATCCAGTTAAAACAGCAAATGAAATAAAGAGATTTTTTTTTTTATTTAAACACATATGGCTTTTGCCTGCAATACTGATCACCACAAGGTCTACAGATGCCCGTGGCTAAATTGTACACTGGCAGATGCACACAGGGGAAAACTGTGGTAATGCAGCGTGGAGAGCAAAACAAATGAAGAACTGAATTTGCTAGTAAAAGGGGAAGACAAACCAACAACAAAAACAACAACAAGAAAACCCTAAACCCCCAAATTAAAACCCCCACATTTTTCCTCCCAGTGAGTTATTCGTTTATCAAATACAGGTTCATGTTGCAAAAAAAAAAAAAAAAGGTGACCTTGGACTGTTGAAAAAAAGTGAAAACAGTTTTAAGTAAGTGAAGGCGTTTTTCTGTATACACATGCAGATGATGTATGTGAGGGACTGAGCAATATATTTTTATTTATATGGACAGGATGACTAGCAATGTTTAAACTTCTCAATTTCACAATTAAAAGCATATGACATTCAAAACTGCCAGAGTATATATGACTGTATAAATACTGTTGGATCCTTTAGTTATTATTACTTTAAAAATCCATTTAGCTGCAATCTCCTACGGTATTATTGAAAACTATAAGGGTTATTACAGAATAATCTTGAGGATGTGACATTAAATCCTGGTGGTGACAAGAATCCTATATTTAGTGGCTGTTTCCTTTTAACAGGTTAACATAAAAATGTATAGAAGCCAATTCAACCTTTTACTATCTGAAACACTGTGTGTGTGTATGTGTGTGTGTACATACAGCCTGCATGCATAGGCTATTTTGCAAACCATAAAAAGAGCGTACTTCCTAAAAATGGTTGAAGATTATTAAGAAAGCAATAACTTCTTTCTTAATAGGCCTGTAAGCATGCATAACATTAAAATTCCTATTATAATTGCCAAATTAAAATAGAAAACAGAAACCATTTAAATAATTTTATATCTTGGGGGTAGAAAGAGAAGACTAGTTATACTATTCCAAGTTGTAAAAGAGCAAAATACTTGAGAGGGCATAATTATCAATGAAGATGTTGGTACTATTACAATTTAAGAATTCTTTGTTTGGAATATTTATAACTATTTAAATTTAAATGACAATGTATATTTATACAAAATTAGGATTCAAAGCATATGTTCCAAGAATATATATATATTAATTAATATTAGCTCTAATAAACTCTTTGGCATCATCCCCCACCATCAAGGGAGGATTAATTTACTGAAAACGTAAGGTAATACACAATGCAAATGCTGAGAGATTTATTTCTCCAAAGACATAAAGCTAGTAATGTTACAAATATTGCTAACTTACATAAGGAACTTAATACGCATTTTGATGTGTAAACTGTAAACTATACTCCTAGATCACATATATATTCATGTGAGCATAACACCTATTACCAGTACCTCTGAAAATGAATCACTTACTAACCATTTAATGTCACATAGTAAAATTAAAAAACTTTCATGTAAAATAAAAACTGTTAACCTATTGCCTGTGTATCTGAAATAGCATTTTATATTTTGCGTCTATTTTGCAGCTTTCTGATTAAAACTGGTCTTAAAATAGAATCATGATTAAGATAATAAGTTCTAGGGAAATAACGAAAGGTGTTTATAGTCTAATGTTCTTTGATATAAAACTAAAACACCCAGATACTTATAAATGAATCATAAAATTTATGAATAAAAAAAAATTAAGGGCATGAGACAACTTCTTGTGTCCATGGAAATGTTCTATGTGCCAGATGTTATACAAGTCTATACATTTGTCAGAACTCATAGACTGGAACATTCATATTGAAAAAGCATAGACTAGAACAGTATGTATGCAAAATATACATAATAAATCTGACTTTCATAATAAAAATGATTTCCTATAGAAATAAAATAATAATGCTGTAACTTTTTCTAGTAGGTTCACAAGTTTTTATCAGAGACACGATGTCTAACAAACTCTTTATGCTCTTCATGTTTTTTATTTGATCTAGATGTTTAGATAAAACAAACATATTGAGATTAAAAAATAGTAACAACTTAGTACTTTTGACTTGACATTTTTGACAAATCATATGGAAAAATTGTGATTTCATGAAAATACTAAAATAATAGTAATAGTGTAGATAATCATGAAAGCAATTATACAGGAGTGGAAATTAAATATTATTTAGGTGCTCTACTCTCAGAAAATGGTTATAATCTGTATCAGTATATAAAGTTATCCAAGAAATTGCTATTCAAAAATTGATTTCCTTTTTTTTGCTATAAAGTATTTATTTTATTGGATACATATGACAAAAGGTAATACGTCTTATTAATGTAATTATTTTTTAAAATTATTACTCCAGTTACTGATCATTAAAAACAAAAAATCCTAGTTTAGAAGAACTGCTTTGCTAATTAAGAAATAAGCTCTAAAATTGTAAATTAGTAATAGAAAATGTTACTTCAGACAGGCAGTCGCTGTAGGTTGATTTTCTACATTCTGTATTCTAGTCTCAAGGTTACATAGAATGTTTTCAGTGGCTAATCACATACAGTCTGGAACAGTAATGAGAGCTATGCAATCCTGGATGACCCACTACAGATGGACAGATTAACAGACGCTAATCACATCTGATTCCATTGTTTTCTCTAAGTGCAATAAAACTGTACTGTACTGAGAGTACTAAGGATACAGTCATATGCACAAATGTCTATAAATCCATGTTAGTGATGGTTTAAGGAATACCTAATTTTCATATATTCAAATGGAGAAGAATCACATGAGTCCATTTATGTCACTATATGTTTACAATATCCAAATTAAAAACATAAGTTGAAATCTAGTAAAATGAATTTAAATTTTACAGTTTATAAAGATAATGGTGACTTTCTAAAGGGTCAATGGGGAACTGGAATGTTGGAATACTCCATAATACTCATCAATAAACGATCAATTAACCTCACTACCCTTAAATGTTTGCAAACAGAGATCACAATTCATTGTGAACCATAAGAAAATCTTTTGGCTGATAACTCTGCTCCTTAAATTTGTCAGTTTACAGATACAACTTAAAATATCCTGCATCTCTGTGTCTACATTCAAAATAAGTGAGGAAACAGACCATGATCTGAATAATCAAGGCTTAAATTTACTTCTTCTACCAAAAGAAAGGTTTTGGCCAGAGTTATCCATAATCATTCAAATCTGCAAATCTAGCAGTGGTGATGACCACAGAGTCGGACACGACTGAAGTGACTTAGCAGCAGCAGCAGCAGTGGTGATGATTCTGGTAAAGTAAACTTCCAACTTCTATTTTTAATCTCAAAATTACTTTCCTTTCAACACTTATTAAGACCAAGAACAAATTTTCTAAGCAACAAAGTAGAAGAAAAAAAAAAGAGTACTCCCTGCTACCATTGTGACTACATGATCACGTACTAGGGGGATGAGGAAAACTGAGGCAACAGTCTAGAATATTCAAGTGAAGAATTAAGAAAATAATTTTTAAACGTTACCACAATTATCAGGATACTCTGGTTAAAGAAATAAAATAGGGTCTAAATTGTGCCAACAATGATCTCAATTCTCTGCTCTCCTTTGCCATAGACGATATTAAAATATGAAATAATTATTTTAAGAACTCACTGAAACTTTTGAAGCTTTCAAGCTATTTTGTTTCAAGTATTCTTATACAGGGAGTCACAATAGAAAGAAAGGTATAGATGCACCATCAAGTTACATCACCAGAAAAACTCCCTCTATTTTTATTTAATGTGACACATAAAGAAAACCCTGCACAAATATCTGTCTTTAATTTCTCCAGTGTAAAAAAAGAAATATATTGGATCTGGCAGAATGAAACAGATGAAATAGCCTAGGTGCATTTTAAAAAAAGAGGAGGTGGGTTCCAGGGTGGGGGGGGTGGGGGCAGGGGAAGAAATCAGATGTGTACAATGAGCCTTCAAAACCACTCCAGCAGTAGGGATAAATAATTTAATAAACTCAACTTCATGTTCTTTTTATCTCCCCAGTGTAATAAGCACATATTAAAAAAATAGAACTTTATTCATGAATACTTGTGAGTAGAATAGCAGCCAGCAGATAATGAAAAAACAGAACAGTATCTGTGCATTTAACATGTGTGTGCATATCCTTTAACTAACAGATACATTTTTCCAGATGAAAGGTCACAATTGCTTAAATTTATGAACATGTAATTCATATTTAAATTAGGACTTTAAAAAAAAACAGAAACCCTGCATTCCTACATATTATGTTTCTCAACATAATAGTTTTTCTTTAATCTAATGGGATGTCTCTTTGCCCATTCTTTTGTGTGTCCCATATAAGTTATGTAGGTTTACAGAAGGAAGAATAAGTTACCTAGGAAATACCACTTCAGAAAAAAGCTATTTCGCCATTGTTATTTTGAATGCTTGCAAGTGGTAAGAATCACAATATTTAGTTTATATTCATTAGCAGTCTTACAATTTTTGATAATGGTGTGCTTGTGATTTTCTCCATTTTTTAAAAAATAATAGAACATTTTAAATCAAAGCCACCTAGTGAACTAACTGAAATGGAAAAGTCAAGTTGGTTAGACCTTAAAATCCCAAATACCATTCAAATATGAGCATCTCAAACAGTCATTAAATCCTGAGATTCTTGGGTTCTTTTCTTCAATTAGCTCAGTTTTCTTCAATTATCATTCTATTATTAGCTCTTGTCAAAGATGTCTGCACAGTATATCAATGAAAACAATTAAGAATTTATATCCTGAAGCACTGGACACACACAAGCTTTCATTCTAACTACTATGATTATGTTTATAGTAAAAAAAAATTATACAAGACAGACTGGTGTCATTAGAGCTGTTTTATGAACTTTTCACAAGTAAATAAAATTGATTTTAAGCTATTTCCGTGCATTGCACAACCATATAAAATAACTAGTTCCATAGGTCAAATAATATTTTATAAAAATTACTTTAAAATTGTTAAATACGTCGCTCCCACAAAACAGATCTATCTCCAACGCCTAGCTGACAATCAGCAGAATTACACAAAAGCGTACTATATATTTTAAGTTCCTCTCCATAGGTCATTTCAATTAAAAAAAGGGGAGGTGGATAGAAAGCACACTCCTCAGAATAGTTTAATTTTCCCTTCAACAATGAGAGGTGTCTGAGATCACTGGAAGGATCAGCTACAGAAGGCAATTCATTTCACGTGTTCAGTGTAACATAAAATCACGGTGTTGCAGCAACAAGCAGTACTTGCGCGGGAGTATTATTCTAGGGCGCCCAGTTCACCCACGGTGATGAGAGCGGGTGGGTGAATCCTATGTTATGTAAATCACTGTCAGCTCCCAGCGTGAAGGGTGCTGAAGGATGCAGCTCAGAAAACACGGTCCCAGGGTCCTTGAAGCCCAAAGACTTCACTTCCCGGGAACACTCTAGGACTAACGAGTTTCTTAGTCCTTTTCTCACCATCCATTTTTCTTCTTCAAAGTGCAAATCGTTAGTGAAAAGGCCTTGCTTACACCAATTAGTTTGCACAAAGTGCTTTGGCGTTTAGCTCCGCTTTAACCCAATTAAGCCGCACAGTGAGCCCCGAATATGCGCCACCTGCGCGCCTGGCTCCAGCGCTGCCGCCCGGCGCGCCTCGAATCCTTCGAGTCCGACCCACCCGGACTCCCGCCGCCGCGGACCCCGAACGGCCTCGGGGCCTCCGCATCCCAGGCTGCCTGACGTCTTCGACAACTGGGGGCATGCGCAGGTGGCCCAAGAAAACAAGGGCCACTCTGACCTGAACCCAAGGGAGAGCGCGCTGGGCGCTGGGGCCCTGCGACCCGGGACCAGAAAGCGCGGGCTCGGCCGCGACCACACGTGCGCCCGGGCGGCGGCGGGGCGCGTGGGCAGAGCACTTGGCCTGCAGCAGACGTGGAGAAACCCGGGACCCTTACTTAGTAAGGTTTTAACATACCACATAAGCGCGCACACACAAAACCTATGGGACATGGAGCAGATAGAGGAAAGAAGGATGGTCAGGGAGCGTAGGGCCGCGGGACCAGCAGGGAGCACGCGGGACCTGCACTGGGTGAGGACAGAGGTGGCTTCCCCCAGAGACCACCGGCACATCTTCATCATCGTGGCCGCAGGTTCCCCGGCGGTGACTTGCCTCCTCTTCCTTCTCTTCCAACTGCCAAAAGGTAGCAGTGCGTTCACCCGCATCGCTGCCAAAGTAGGGAGGGGCTGGCGGTTATGCCCAATCCCTGCTCCTAAGGGGGTGCAAGGTTCTCGGGGAACAGAGTAGGTGGATGCCGTGGGCCCCGAATCTAATATACTATTTTAAGCTAAATCGGAATCTACCACCCTTGGATAACAAAAAAGTATGATGCTGTACCTGTGCGAAGAAGAAAGGGAAAAAAAAAAAAATTCAAACGCTTGAGTAGAAAGTGGGAGCCCTGAACAAGATCTTGTTAAAAGTGGCTCTGAAAGAAAGTGCCTACAAACCTGTTCCAGGAATTATAGGATTTTGCTGGAAATAGTCTTAATTTGAAAGGGCCAGCATCTAAATTCAAGGTAGGGTGTTAAAAATCTGCCTAGGTTTAAAAAAAACTACAGAACCCCTAAGTAGTATTTCTTCCACTTCCTGTACATCAAGCACACAGTTGGTACCAGCAGGGGGAAAAAAAAAGGCTCTACATAAATCCATTTTGCCCTCCTTTTTTAGATTCCCCAATTTAAAAATATTAATTTCTTTCAAAGTTTTTTTTAAATGTTTTGTAAATTTTAAAATCCCAGGTGACTGCAAATTAATTTTCTTTAAAAATCTTAACCATTTCCCTTAATCAAGTCAATGCAATATTATAAAATCAGAAATCTACTATCAGATGACCACTAAAGACCTTTAGGAGAGAAGATATATCCTAAATTACACATGTGTAAACAAGACAGAAAGCCCGAACCTGCAAATTTTCAGGATAGGTATCTGCCCCTAGGTCTCATCTCCATGACCTCTCCTGAACTGTCATGTATTCAAACACAGCTCATTATGAACTCACATTAAGATAATCTCTCAATCTCAGAGAAAGTTTTATTTCACAGATATGTCTGCCAGTGCATACAAAAAGTTAGTGTCTTGGTTATAATGTTGGGCAAGTCTACCAAATTGTACAAAGAGGACTACAGATGGGGGGAGGGGTGTACTAAACATTTTTTAAACATCCCAACTTAAACTGGAGTAGACAACATCTGACAGCAATCATTTTCAGATTCCTTTCAACAACTGCAAATGAGGAGAAAAACATAGGTAAAACACTGCATAATATTTTAAAAAATCATTCTAATATGGGAACATCCAGAAAATTACACTGGAATCTGTCCATCCAAAACCAGCCTGCATATACACTGAAGAGCAAACTCCCAACCTGCATTCAAAAAGACCTCCAGGATTAACAGGCGTTAATTATCTCACTCGAAATGCAAGTTAGTGACTTTTGTTTTAGAAAACCCCATCTAATTCACCAATTGATGGATGACCATTAGTACACCTGTATTTGCATTTCGTCGGTTAAAAAGACAGGCAGGGTTTTTCAGCACAGAAGAGAACCACTTTGCCAAGTCTTTTCAAAACGTCAATATGCTTCAATTAATACCAAAGCTGAGAGATTCCTCCTGATTTCCAAAACTGTCTAGGTGGCCTGGGTGGTTTTCTGCCCAGCAGCAGCCTCCTACCTTTAGTTTGTGTGCCTATATCCAAGAGGGGGGATTAATTAGCCGGGCTGGAGCTGACGGAGGCTGTCGTGACGAGCCCAGTGGCGATTGGCCGCCAGCCTGCCTGGCCCTGCCTTTATAATTTCCACACGAGTGCATCTGGGCTCTTAAGACAAACCAACAGCAGCTTCTTCTGACATATACACAGACGCACACTCACCCCCGACGCACACTCAGCACACTTTTCCTCCATCCGATTCACAGCCCGGCACACACCATGATCACGGGCAAGCGTAAATAAATACGGAAAGGGTTGATT
Organism: Moschus berezovskii; assembly: GCF_049115385.1. Taxonomy (NCBI): domain Eukaryota; kingdom Metazoa; phylum Chordata; class Mammalia; order Artiodactyla; family Moschidae; genus Moschus; species Moschus berezovskii. The sequence continues at coordinate 60,857,169 of NC_142472.1, read as the reverse complement.
ATTTTGACTACTGGAAGAGCTTTGCTGGGTCTCGCCGCAACTTTTGTTTTTATAACTGAGAAGGTCATCTCTGCACGCGTTTCTCTCACACAAGGAAGGATTCTTTAAAAGAGGAAGAGAGACGGAGAGAGAGAGAGAGGAGGGGTGGGGGGGAGAACAACCTTTCACTTTAAGGCCGCCTGGGCTCAAAGATAAAAGGCAGGGGAGAACTGCGCGAGGGATTCCCCGGCCGCCGCCGTACTTGGGAGAGACGCTACAGATACAATTCCGAGCGCCGCGGCCCGTTTCTCCACCGAAGTTGGCTCCAGCTCTAGCAGCCGCGTTGGATCCCACAGCTTACTGCGAGACTCCGGTGTACAACCCGGATCTCTGCCCCAACATGATAGCGGCCCAGGCCAAGCTGGTTTACCATCTGAATAAATACTACAACGAAAAATGCCAAGCCAGGAAAGCTGCCATTGCCAAAACTATCCGGGAAGTCTGCAAAGTAGTTTCCGACGTCCTGAAGGAGGTGGAGGTGCAGGAGCCCCGGTTTATCAGCTCTCTCAACGAGATGGACAATCGCTACGAGGGCCTCGAGGTCATCTCCCCCACCGAATTCGAAGTGGTGCTTTACCTTAACCAGATGGGGGTGTTCAACTTTGTGGACGACGGCTCGCTGCCCGGCTGCGCCGTGCTCAAGTTGAGCGACGGCCGCAAGAGGAGCATGTCCCTCTGGGTGGAATTCATCACTGCCTCTGGCTACCTCTCGGCGCGCAAAATCCGGTCCAGGTTTCAGACGCTGGTGGCTCAGGCGGTAGACAAGTGTAGCTACAGGGATGTGGTAAAGATGGTGGCGGACACCAGCGAAGTGAAACTGAGGATCCGAGACAGGTACGTGGTGCAGATCACCCCGGCTTTTAAATGCACCGGGATCTGGCCCAGGAGTGCTGCCCACTGGCCACTTCCCCACATCCCCTGGCCGGGACCCAACCGGGTGGCGGAGGTCAAAGCGGAAGGGTTCAATCTCTTGTCCAAGGAGTGCCACTCCTTGGCCGGCAAGCAGAGCTCGGCCGAGAGCGACGCCTGGGTGCTGCAGTTCGCGGAAGCGGAGAACAGACTGCAGATGGGGGGCTGCAGGAAGAAATGCCTCTCCATCCTCAAAACCTTGCGGGATCGTCACCTGGAACTGCCGGGCCAGCCCCTCAACAACTACCACATGAAGACTCTGGTTTCCTACGAGTGCGAGAAGCATCCCCGGGAGTCGGACTGGGACGAGTCCTGCCTGGGTGATAGGCTGAACGGGATTTTGCTGCAACTCATCTCCTGCCTGCAGTGCCGGCGGTGTCCTCACTACTTCCTACCGAACTTAGATCTGTTTCAAGGCAAACCTCACTCGGCTCTAGAGAACGCTGCCAAACAAACGTGGCGACTGGCGAGGGAGATCCTGACCAACCCGAAAAGTTTGGAGAAACTTTAGAGGACAATTTTAATCGAGAGCCGAAATGTGATTATACTATTCATTCTTAAAAGTTCTCATGCAGTGTAAACTTCCTGTTCGATTCCTATCTAATATTCCACTCGGCAGTGCAAACAATCTCTTCCTTCAAAAGGAGTGCTAACGCAACCGCTTAAGGCATCATCTCACCCACTCCTCCAAGGGGAGAAAAGAAGTAGGGAGAGCAGATGGAGAACACCCCAAACCCACAAGTATTAGAAGACTTCTTTACAAAGGATTTCCTATCGCCCTTGAAAAGTACACAGGAACACCCGGAAAACAGCCTGGCTGTAAGGCAAGACAGCAGTGAACGCTGCCTAAGTATCAGAGGATTATAGCAATCTTGGCTGTGAGTAAACATGATTTGGATATGCCATCTGAAGGAAAGTGTAATGTATATTTTTATTTGTAACAAATATTGTGATCTCACATTGTCTTTGAAAGTGTGGATGTTGGTGTTTTGTGATTTGGTGAACAAAAGTTAAATTGGCATTTTGGATACTTCCAGACATTTTCCACTAACAAAGATATAATTTAAATCTAGATTTCCTCCTGGTACTTTTATCTGTCTTTAAAAGTGTCTGAACTTTAAAAAGTTTACATTTTGTTTCAAATATATTGCTTGTTCTATTTCTAACATTCCATAAATATACTTGAAATATTATTTAAATATATTCAAAGAAATTTGAATTCAGCTTATATAATAACGCTTGAATATCTGAATTATATATTTGAAAAATGCACTTGAAATACACTGGATAATTACTTTTGTGATTTAGATTTTAATTTCTGTTGCTGGTTTTTATTTAATTAGAAGCTAATAAATGAAGTAAAATAAAACTTGTTGTGTCTCACTTTAAATCGTTTTCCTGTCAAAAGATGTAATGCTTCAATTTGAAAACTGAACCACTGAATATTTTAAACATTTTGAGAAATATGCTAATGAAATAATTAAAAATAAAACCTTAAAATACTGGCAAAAAGCTCTTTTTGTATAGTTACACAATATAGTGATCTACTTACTGTTAGCTTCTGACTTACTTATAAGACTTCCATTCGACAATAGAAACAATTTAAGTCTACCTTTGAAAGCCTGCTCTTTTGGGTTAATTATTTATGTAGAATTTTTGACACTATAAGGATGAAATAATGTCATGACAGTCATGGTTGCTGAGTTAAAAATCGGACAAACTCTGAGAAAAATGAACTTGACAAAGTCCTAATAAAACTTTTGAAATTTGTATATGAAAACTATGCTAATAAAATGAAGGTAATTTCTGACCTAATATATGTCAAACCTTATTTTATGCAGTAAGGGTTCCACTGGCAGGATGAATTAATCAGAAATCCAAAATTATTGTTTACTTCATAGAGCAAGCCAATGATAAAAGCATAAAGACAAACTTTAAATGATTTAAAATCAAATGCACTACATTCAAACTCATTTTCAAAATTCTATTCTTTTGGAGCTAGAAATAAAAGAAGTTCTATGACTATCCTCCAGAGTATTTTAAGAGGCAACAAGTCTGGGAGGGGCTAATCACCTATGGGCCTTGGTTAATTAATTCAGGTGAAGGTAAATTTGAGACTTTTAATTGCTATTCCACAAATAGCATTTTATAATGTTTTACTTCTATATATAAATTAAACACAAATAATAAAGTTCTGCATCTTTGGGAGCATTTGTCTTTTGCTATTTTAGAACAATTGCCTCTGAAAAATACTTTAAAGGCAGATTTTTGTAAAATGATGCTTGCTTATCTAGCATGACTTATGTTCTTGAATTGATAGCCTCAGGAAAAAAAAGTTTACAAATGGCACAGTAACATAAAAGTTAAAACAACAATGGAATTGATTTCAGAAGAAACTTCAGAGGTATAGAGCTGCTGAATACTCAGGTTTTAAGTTTTACAAAATAAAATATAATAAACAAATATTTATGCATTTCAAATCATCCAAATATATATTGTCCGGCACGACAACCACAGAAGACCTCATCTTTAAACATCTGACCGCCAATACATACTATGTATACACATTTTAAAGCAACGCTTCTCAGAGAATCGATTTCTCTTCTTAAATTCACAATATAAACTCACTCTTGTTTCAGGAGATGAAAACTGGATGTAATAATGGAGATGAATTTATGTCTAAATGCCCCTCCATAGTTTTCTTACAAACAGTAAGAAAGTTTTTTAACAAACTGATTCATACTTCAATGTATATTTTTGGAAATTAAAAGTGACCTTAGTAAGAAATTCCATGAGACCTTTCCCAGTTTTCCCAGAGAATCTGAGACGCTGTACTCCAGGGACTTGGGAGCAACTGGCTTCACTACCCAATCTGCCCAAGTGCACACAAAGGCACTAGCACAGAGACTTAAAATGTAAGAACAGAATTTAAGACGGTAACTATACTCTCCAATCCCATAAAATAGAGCAAGTGTTATTTCATTCATTTCATTTTCTATGAGAAGGATGGGAATGTGCTCCCCTCCCCCACTGTCATTTAAAACCAAGCAAAATTGAAAACCACTTCCTGCCTGCCACAAAGCCACCAGTACTGCACGCGGAATCATTTTCACTCACTTTTGTGTCGATCTTCTTGAAGGCAGGATCATCCTCATCTACCTCGAAGTAGATTTCAGTTGTGGTGATGGAGAGAGTCCCCTTGGCCACCACCACTGGAGCGATGAGCTGGGCAGGAGTGCTGAGAACCACTGGACCTGAAAGAAGAGGGCACCAGAGGAGTCAGGCTGTGCCTCTTTGCCCCTTGCCTGCTCCCTCCCAGAAGGTCACCTCAAGTTCTTAAACATGCACTGAAAAAAAGTGTCTATATTATGCGGCAAGCTCCTTTTATGTGAGATAGGTCTGCTTAGTTGTTACACATTACCTTATAACCAGACTGGAGATAATTCTATAAAAACCCAAGAGGTCACAAAATCAAATAAGTGACTCTCAGTAAGCAACTTGGCAACCTCTGCCTAGAAATCCTACATGGTTAGTGGGGCGCTAACGTTAACCAACTTAAAAGTGCAGAATGACTCTCTAAGGCCCTGATTTTCCATTGAGCACGCACAGGCTTTCCTCTCGGAAGAGACGCTCTGGGCAGTCAGCACGGTCCCCAAAGACCAGCCAACGTGTAAATCCCGTCGGTCCACTGGGCAGCAACGGCACCCCCGGATGGGCGGGAGGATGTGAAGAGGTACAGGGTCTAATATATAAATCCCACTGCACTAACGGGTTTGCATCTTGCAGGAAGGTATCCCCAAGCGCACAGCACATCGATATACTCGCAAAACGCGGACGTTAAGTACATTGTTTATGTAGAAAAGCAGGAAAATTGTAGCAGTGATTTTTTCTCACCTGGAATAAGCCAATCATTATGAAACTGTAAGACGACTGAACAAAACGATTCTCAGAAGAGCATCTGCAAAGTGCCGTTTTTCTCAACTTTGGGGACTAGAGAAACTAAGCTTCAGTAAAGAGATTTTTAGAAAGTGTGCCTACTAAGGTGCTTACTTCGAAAGCCTTCCATTTGAGTTAAAATCGAAAATTAAAAATCTCACGTATTAGAATATTAATTCAAAGGGGGAGGGGGTTACTTAACTGCCCCTTTAAGATTCCCCGTAGAGCGGGGACATTCTTCGCTCTCAAGTCTGTACTTAAAATATAGACTTAGAAAAAAATATTGTATTCGTTATTCTGTAGTCAGGGCTCATTATATTCCCTTCCATACCCGCACCCTCCTCACCCCCAACCCACCTTCTCCAGTACACACTTAAATGAGTCACATTAACAGTAGGGGGAAAGCAATGAAAAGGTAGGTCCCCTGCGGCCGCTCAGGCCCAGGCCCCTCGCGCGCGGCGGCTCCTCGCGGGGAGACCCGTTCGCACCGCCGGAACCGCGGCGAGCAGGTCGGGCCTGGTCCGGGTCCGAGCGCGGGGACCGCGGCGGAGCCCACGATTCCAGGGAGCGGCACACGCCGAGTCCACGACCGTCCCGCACAAAGCCGGGCGTTTCTGCTGCAGGAGGACCGGGGAGGAATCGGCCGGCTGTCGCGCTTAAAGGGAGGGGTGGTGGCTGTGGGGCAAACTGGGTGTCAGCCTGCATCTCGGTCGGGACCGCCCGCCTAGGGCGGGCTCAAGCGGAGCCCCTGCTTTCACTCTGCCGCTTCCCAGCCCATTCGAGCCCGCAGCCGGGGAGCCCGCCCGGCCCCGGGGCGCGCCGACTCCCGGCGCGGGTCTCGGCCGGGCCGCTTCCGCTGGGGCCGAGCCGAGTCGGGGGTCCGCCTTGGTTCCATAAGGTTTTTCTTTCCAAAGGGCGAGGCGGTCGATCTGAAGCGCCACTTTAAAGGCTCATCAATCTTAATCTAGGTTGCTCAAGTAATTATGCCCGAATCTCTTGTACGATTACAAGTGGATTTGGGTTTCTATTCCCCAGGCCCTCCTTTGTGTTTATTGGAGGGTCTGCGCGCGCGCTCCTCCGAAGCCCCCAGCGCTCCGGCCGGTTCGAACCGCTCCCTTAACCCTTAAGCCGCCGTGTCCCTCGTCTGGAAGCCACTCTTCGTACTTCTCTTCGGGAGAAATCCGGGAGGTTTATTCTTGACCGGGGCGAGGTGAGAAAGAAGGTGACATGATTCACGTTGGAAACAGTGTCTTCTACACATTCTTGGGCCTTGATGAACCCTCAGCAAAGTCCTCATTCTAAACACGGAAAGCTACTGATCTCTGGGTTTCATAGAATATTCTGGTATTTGGAGAGGATGAATGGTCAAAAACATTAAAAATGGCGAACTGCTTCGTTCTCTTAAAAAACAGTTTAACATATCCAAACAAATTGGAAAAAAGGTAAAAATCATGTTCAGTTCAGTTCAGTCGCTGGTTATTAAAACCACAGAAACTGACCAAAATATACGGTATTACGAATTTTGAGTACACAATTCCGTGAACTTTTAACGGGGAACACATTTCCGCTACCTGTTTCTCTGCCTTTCTGAAAGGCTACTGCGTTTCCTTTTAATTTTACTCCAAACGCGTTCTATTGAATTGGGAATTTTTTAGGGGGGGTCGGTTTATAAAACGGTTTTGAACTGGTCCTTCTTTAAGGCACTCATGAAATATTCAGCCTTAATAGTGTGTCATTTTTACCTCTGTCCTTTGGAAATCTCCAATTACAACTTCCAATTCCATAGCATGTTTAAGGAGCTCTGAGTCTTTTTGTTGTAGCCTTCAGGGAGCAAACCAGCCACAGAGAGAACAGAGTTAATCCACTACAGTGATAACAGAGAGGGGATTATGTTTTAATCCCCTTTGGGGGAGCCTCTGGATTTTAGGGATCCGATATTAAAATGTTTACATAAGGCACGGTCACAAACCAGCACCCAGCATCTTCCACGTGCAAGATCTGGTTATTTGGAAACCTTGGATTCCTTTCCAAATAAAAATAGTTTAGAAAGGGCAGCATGTCTAGACTTCAGAGTGATGTGGCAGATTCTGTTCTAGAAGATAACTAGATACATATTTAATCTCCTGTTTGGTGTAGGGAATTGGGGACTGGATGTAGAACTATTCATGCTAATCAGTACTATGGTAATAAAAGGATCCATTATATCAAGGTCCTCGGGCGCACACAGAAGTAAAGTGATGGATATTAAAAGATAGTGAAACAAATGGATGGAACCAAACCACCCCCCTTTGTGTTGCTACATCCAATGGTTTAAAATTCTACCATCAAAAGTGCTAACTAAAGGAAAAATAAATGTTACTTACTGTTTAGAATTGGCACTATAATGTCTAAGAAGTATTGATCCATTGCTATTTGAGAGGACAGGGATATGACTTGCCATTAATTTAAATGCTAATTTAAAATCTGAACTAGAACAAAGATTACCCAAGCATAATGGAAACTCTTCAGAAGAATTAACTTCTCTTTAGAGCCATGGGATCTTTATTCAGTGGAGGGGTAAAGTAGACTAGAAAATACATATGTTTTATATTTAGGAAGGGAACTATTCATCAAAAATATATTTAAAAGTAGAATGTTAAAAACCACTTGTGGGTTCAGAGGATTTTACTGAGAACAAAATTCTAAGCCTAGAAGTCATGATACGTCAACTTTTAAACAGAACTTTACAGTTTACACAGGTCTTTTACATTTTTACTTAATTACTAGTTCAACAGTCACAATTTGGGGGCTATGGATGTATCTATATCCTCCTGCCAAAAACCACCAGGAACACAACTAGAGTTGAGAAGGCGGTGCTAACTGCTCACTGCTGTGAAGGAGACATGAGAAGGAACCATGAGAAGACTAGGTAAGAGGGTGTCAGAAAGGACTTGCTGTAGGATCAGAGCTCTGGTTAAGTGATTTGGGGAAGGGTTCAAAGAAGCAGAGCTTTGCTCTGGATTGGGCTCTGTCAGGGATTGGCGATAATTCTGTGATTGGACAGCTTAATAAATCTTATCTAGGACTAGACCTTCCCTGGTGGCTTGGATCGTAAAGACTTTTCAGTGTAGGAGACTGGGTTTCTATCCCTGGGTCAGGAAGGTCCCTTTGAGAGGGAAATGGCAATCCACTCCAGTATTCTTACCTGGAGAATTCCATGGACAGAGGAGGGGCCTGGTGGGCTACAGTCCATAGGTTCACAGGGTCAGACACAACTTAGTGACTAGACCTAGGCTAAAACTGTAATTGATAGAGAAGTAGCAGTCACTCCTATAAGAAGGAAAGGAGGATGTTAATGTTCAGGTAAGTTGTATAGAGTGATCTTGCTTTTGTCTGTGCTTAGACAAAATTATAGTGTTTTTTTGCCTCACATCATCATGTGGACTTGTCTGATGCTGGTGTTCTGTAAGGTTGTTTATGTCCAACAGGAGAATACCATGATGGAGTTGTGAGCCCCAGGCCAGCTCTCAGTGATCCTGAGGCCTCCTTGTAAGGGTCAGGCCAGTTTCCTGAGGTCAGAGGCTGCTTTTCTCTTCCTCAGATTCAGGAATTAATCATTTTTTTAGGGAGGGGGTCAACAGCATTCCAGCTATTAAAAGTCAATTATAGTGATTAAATTCTCAAGCTGCTAAAATTCTTACAAGCTTCAATATAAAGCAAGACAAAGAAGATATATATATATAGGGACAAGGAGTTGAAATTCAATTAAAATTGGCATCGTTACAATCACTTGATGACTTTTAGTTGGCAAAAAATATACTTAGTTACATGAAATTATGATGTATTTTAGAGTCACTTGAATATTTTCTAAACTTAGTTTAATATTAGTAAAAGTTTTATTAGCCATATGGATTTACTCCAACCTCAATTACTCTGAAACCACATGTTCAATTTGCTGTTGGAACACGTAAAAGACCATTATTTGGGGATAATAAGCATTGACTAATCTTTGTAAAATTACTAAACTTACAGTCCTGCATTATTTAGAAGAAGTAAAACTAATGTGAGATTCTTTATGTTTAGTGGAAAAGGATATCATTCCAGAAAATTTTAGGACAAAAATATGGTATGTAAAATTTTACAAACACTTCTATAGTGAGAATAGAATTTGTAGGAAAACAACTCAGGGCAGGAGTGACCAAACATATCTAAAATATTTATTGCTGCTTTGAACTTATTTTTAAGTAGGGCACTACCAATTTAAAGGAATGTTTACACCATAGGATTACATGAATGAAATGTTTAATCTTAAAGGAACTGAAGACTATGAGAATATGAGAAAGCTGGAACTTTGTTTTGGAATCCTAGGAAAACTTTAACCATTAGGAAAATGGAGGTATTTGTGTATGTGCCTAAGGGCAAGGGCGGTTAGGGGCGAATGTTGAAGAAGATCTGAGTTTCCTACTACACAGAGTAGTTTCCTGGGTTTCAAGCATTTGAAATGCCTCAGAAAAAAAGGAAAGTAACAGAATGTCTACCAGTGATGCTTTTCTTTATATGCAGAAACTATTGATAGTGGTCCAAATATATTACCAGAATAATGATGCTCTGAGATTTTAAAAAACTCTTCTTGCAGTGAAAAGAATTCCAGAATATTTTTGCTTAAATCAGGAAAATATAACTTGAACAACTCAGCATACATAACCAAGAGTAATAAATTTGCATTCCAGCATTATCACCTCCTTCCCTAACACACACATACACACACACACACAGACTCCCCACACGACCGATTATGAACACTCTATAAATCCAAATTTTATACAAAACTTACTGTGCCCAAGAAATGGCCTCTCTGTGCTCTTTGGTGACTTTCTGAACATAAGTGAAAGTCACTCAGTTGTGTCTGACTCTTTGTGACCCCATGGACTATACAGTCCATGGAATTCTCCAGGCCAGAATACTGGCATGGGTAGCTGTTCTCTTCTCCAGGGGATCTTCCCAACCCAGGGATCGAACCTAGGTCTTCTGCATTGCAGGTGGATTCTTTACCAGCTGAGACACCAGGAAAGCAAACGTAATCTATCCTTAAATTTTGAACATAATCTATCCATAAATTGAGATGAACAATAGCCAATCATCCCTCTGTGCAGTGTCTTCCTTAGGTTGTTACTGTGTAAAATGAGACAGATGCTTCAGAATACACATGAGTGTTTTCAGAGGTGAGCAAACCTACTTCTGGTAAAACTCAGCTTACCAGAGTCTGAAGCAGAAACAGAAACAATGGAGCCATCTATATAAGATAAACTGAAGACTGCATTTTAACAAAATATCTATTCACCATGGTAGAACGTCTATCTAAAATCCCATTTAATGTGTTTATAATAAATAATTTTATAAGTCCTAAGAGATATTCTGATAGGCCTTAACTTTAGTTAACCTATCATTTATGCTTGTGATTCTTTTGTAGAGCAGATAATTCTTTCTGTTAAAATGAAACCAAAAGAAACCAGTGCATTTTCGGCAAAGACAACTCTATAGAAGAAACAGCTTACAAAGCATATATACTCTAAGTAAAATATTCCTGAATTATTTCCCAGCATAAACATATACTAAAAAGCAGTGATAATTTCAATGTTTGTGGGTGATAATTTGCTCTGCCTTTTGATTCACTAGGTGAACCAGCTGAGAACTGTGATTCTAGTTATACCACATTCAGTACAACATATGGAATCCATTCTTCAGTTTCTGGAAGGGTACTGACTCTTTTATGGCACTAGGATATTATTTAATGATCAAGAAGAGTAACTTCCTACTAGACTGGATGAGTGAATAAACTGGGGGACATGACTGAAATCTACTGGACCAGGAGGACTAAGTCTTTGCACCCCTTGGTTTGAGTACTGACTTGTTTTTACTTTTTCATGGTTTCCTGGGCACATCTTTATTGCAGCACTTATAATGCATCAAATGTCTGCATTTAGAAGGCTGTTTCTCCCATTTGGCTAAGCTACTTGAAGACAAGGGAATTATTTTCTCTCAACTGAATACAGAAAATGATATACATCTTTGTTGCATTTATATATCATAGTAAAATGGTCAATAACAGATTACATCTATTATATTTTTCTGGAATTGATTTCAAGTTGTTCTTTAAAAATATGCTAGACTTTGCATTTTATAGAAGAGATCAGTTTTAAAATATGCTCCAATAGGAGTTAAAATGCAGCTGGTCATTCCAGCTACATATATATATCACATGCATACTATTATTTTTTAAATGACATAATTTTATAACTGCCACATTTTTCCCAGTGTGTAAGTTGTTTTCTCTTTGTAAATTAAATACTGAGACAAATGTTGAACTCATTTAATACATTCATTCATGTAGCTAACAAAAATTATTCCATTATTCAATGTTTCAAGCACCGAGAGAATCCAGTAATGTATAAGGTGTGGATCTTACCCACAAACAGCTTAAAATACATAGCAAAGAAATATATAGGAATAAGTATGGAATAAGGGAGAAAGAGTTTACCTAAGCATTGTTAAAGCACTTGACGTGTATGAATCTCATTTGTTCCTCATAACACACCAGCAGATAGGTTCAGCTATGATTTCCATTTTACAGAGAGAAAATGAGACTGGGAGCTGAAGCAACATAGAGAAGGTCACTCAAGTTGGAAAGCGCAGAGACATGATTCAAACCTGGTGACCTGACTCCAGGGTACTTACTGGTAAGTATACTGCCTCCCGGGCTTCCCTGGTAGTTCAGCTGGTAAAGAATCCACCTGCAATGCGGGGGACCCCAGTTCAATTCCTGGGTTGGGAAGATCCCCTGGAGAAGGGATAGGCTACCCACTCCAGTATTCTTGGGCTTCCCTGGTGGCTCAGACAGTAAAGAATCCTCCTGCAACATCGGGAGACCTGGGTTTGATCCCTGGGTGGGGAAGATCCCCTGGAGGAGAACACAGCAACCCACTCCAGTATTCCTGCCTGGAGAATCCCCATGGACAGAAGAGCCTGGTGGGCTACAGTCCATAGGGTTGCAGAGAGTCGGACACGACTGAAGTGACTTAGCATGGCACAGCAAGGCATACAGTCTCCCACCAAGAGCAGAACATAAAAATAATAACAATCCTATAGACAGTCACTGAACTGTAAGATTTCCAGTCTCTTGGGGAGGATATGGTGGGGGCCAGATAAGGCCGTGAACTGAAGTGAGTTGTGATGGATGGCTGGGTAGGATTTGGATGGGTGGACGTACCAGGAAGAGTGTGTAAGCAGGAAAAGAGTTTGAACACATAGACAGGGCGGGATACGCACAGGAGAAAATCAGATGGGACAGCAATTAACAGATGTGAAGGGGGACAGTGCCGGATGAGACTGAGAAAATACACATAGCCTTGAATGTCAGATTTTTTTAGGTTAAGGAACCAAAGATTAAAGCTCAGGTATCACAGTGTGGAGCTGCAGTGTCTGTCCTTTTTTGAGCTCACACATCTCTTGAAGATGATCAAATCTTTGGTCCCTTCCTAGAAAAATCCACATATGAACATTCATCCATCCTGACTGCATAATAAGTGAAGTACTCATATTTTGCAGAAAATAAAATATGGTTATTTATCTTGATGTCCTCCTCTATCTAAAGATCTTTCTGCCTCTGTATTTACTGTTATTTCTTTTCCTCCATTTTTTTCCAGAAGAAACCTGCTCATCCTTAACTTGAACTTTCATACTGTTCAAGTCAGGTACTCTCTCCACCTGGCTATTGGTCCTACCCTCCCCCACTTCTGCTTCTCTCTTATCTTGGTTTCCTCTCTTTAGTTAAGCTTCTAGACACCAGTTTTTACCTCTCAGTTCATCACTCCCATTCACTCCTTTTGGCTTCACCCTAATCCTCTACTTAGGCCAAGGTGTTAGGGACCTACATGTTAATTAAAATGCTAAAGGCTTGGAAAAGTCCTTCCATTCATTAAAAAAAAAGAAAAAAGAAAACATAATCTGTGTAACATTTTATTTTTAAACCCAGAATTTCCCAAATATATTTAACTATATTTTTCTCTTTAGCATATTTCAAAATAACTGTGTTCCAAGGAATATCAGTTTGAAAATTACTGAGTCAGAGTTCCTTGATTTCTGAAGTATATTACAGACAAAACTCATTCTATTGCACTTTACAGAGTTTTTTTTTTTTTTTTTTAACAAATTGAAGTTCATGGCAATCTTGCATACAGAAACTCGTATCAGCACCAGTTTTTCCAACAGCATTTGTGCACTTCAAGTCTGAGTGTCACCTTTTGGTAATTCTCATAATATTTCAAACTTTTTCATTATCATTCTATTTGTTACGGTGATGTGTGACCAGTGATCCTTGATATTACTACTGTAACTGCTTTTGGCCACCATGAACCCCACCAAGATTGTGAACCTAAGTGATAAATGTTGTGTTTCTTCTGACTGTTCCATTGACCAGCACATTCTCTTGTTTCTCTCCTTTTCTCTGTTCTCTGAGACACAATAATATTGAAATTAGGTCAATTAATAACCCTACATTGGCCTTGAAGTGTTCAAGTGAAAGAATCAGTCATAGGTCTCTCACAGCTTAGTGAGGAAGACGTGCTGAAAGCAGAGATAGGTCAAAAGCTATGCCTCTTGTGCCAAAGAGTTAGCCAAGTTGTGAATGCAAAGGAAAAGTTCTTGAAGGAAATTAAAAGTGCTACATCAGTGAACACATGAATGATAAAAAAGGAAACATCTTTATTGCTGATTGGAGAAAGTTTGAGTGGTCTGGGTAGAAAATCAAACCAGCTACAACTTTCCCTTAAGCCAAAGTCTAACCCAAAGGTTCTAACTCTCTTTAATTCTATGAAGGCTGAGAGTGGAGGTGAGGAACTTTTTCAGAAAAGTCTGAAGCTAGTAGAGGCTGAATCATGAGGTTAAGGAAAGAAACTATCTCTATAATATACAAGTAAAAAGTGAAGTAGCGAGTGCTAATGTAGAAGTTGCATCAAGTTTTCCAGAAGATCTAGCCAAGATATTTAGTTCAGTATCTTGAACAACAGATTTTTTTTTATGGAGATGAAAAATGACCTATTGGAAGAGGATGCCATCCTTCTAGGACTTTCAAAGTCAGAGAAGAGAAGTCAATACCTTAAGCTTCGACGAACAGGTTGACTCTTGTTAGGGTCTAAAGCAGCTCATGACTTTAGGTTGAAACCAATGTGAATTTGCCATTCTGAAAATCCTAGGGCCCTTAAGAATTATGCTGAAACTATTCTGTCTGTGATCCGTAAAATGAACTAATGAAGCCTGGATGACAGCACATCTGTTGACAACCTGGTTTGCTGAATATTTTAAGCCCACTGTTGAGACATACTGCTCAGCAAAAAAAATTCCTTTCAAATTATTACTGCTCCTTGACAATCCACCTGGTTACCCAAGAGCTCTGAAGATGTACAAGGAGATTGATGCTGTTTTCATGCCTTCTAACATAATGTCTATTCTGCAGCCCATGGATCAGGGAGCTGTTTTGCCTTTCAGTCTTTGTAAGAAGTACATTTCATAAGACTGCAGCTGACATGATAGTGATTCCTCTTACGGATTTGGGCAAAGTAATTTAAAAACCTTCTGGAAAGGGTTCACCATTCGAGATGCTATTAAGATTTGTGATTCATGGGAACAGATAAAAGTGTCAACAGGTGTTTGGAAGAAGTTGATTCCAACCCTCATGGATGATTTGAGGTCTTCAAGACTTCACTAGAGAAAATAATAGTAGATGTGGTGAATACAGCAAGAGAACTAGAATGAGAAGTGGAGCCTGAAGATGTGACTGCAGTGCTACAATCTCATGATAAAACTTGAATGGCTGAGGAATTGTTTCATACAGATGAGCAAAGAAACTGGTTTCTTGAGATGGAATCTACTGCTGGTAAAGTTGCTGTGAAGACTGCGGAAATGACAACAAAGGATTAAGAATGGTACATAGGGACTTCATTGGTGATCCAGTGGCTAAGACTCCATGTTCCTAGTGCAGACAGCCCGGTTCAATCCCTGGTCAGAGAACTAGATCCCACATGCCACAACTAAGACTCGGCCCAGCCAAGTAAATAAATACATACATACTTAAAAAAAAAAAAAAGAATGGTACATAAACTTAGCTGATAAAGCAGTGGTGGGGTTTGAGAGGACAAAGCTCAATTTTAAAAGATTCTGTTGTGGTCAAATGTGATCAAATAGCATTGCATGCTACAGAGAAATCATTTGTGAAAGGAAGAGTCAGTCCATGTGGCAAACTTCACTGTGGTCTTATGTTAAGAAATTGCCACAGACACTCCTGCCTTCAGCAACCACCACCTCCATCAATCGGCAGCTATCACACAGAGGCAAGACCCTCCACCAGCAAAAAGATTATGACTAGCTGAAGGCTCAGATGATGGTTCACGTTTTTTAACAATAGCTTAAAATTAAGATATTTTCACTTTTTCAGGCACAATGCTATTGCATACTTAACAGACTATAGTATAATTTAAACATTAAACATAACTTCTATGCACTAGGAAAACAAAAAATCACATGACTTGATCCACTCCAATACTCGCTTTGTGGAACGGAACCTACAATATCTCCCAGGTGTGCCTGTATTCTCTCCTGTTCTCCTTCTGCCTGACCTGCTTCTTGGTATCCCTGAGATGCTGTCCTTTGTTGGCCAATCAAACATTATTGTTCCACAGGGGATCTGACTTTGGGCTGCTGCTCGTCTCTTTATATTTTCTTACTTTCCTTGGGTGATCTCAGAGGTTTAAATTATAAACTCCATGCCCAACTTGGCTCTGAAATTTCAAGCCTTCATACATATTAGAAAAACTCAGATATCCAACAGACCAGGATGACCAGTCATCTTCATTCCTCTCTCCCCTAAAGCCCTACATCTTTACATTCCCAAACACATTTAATAGCTTCTAGAAAATTTCTTTTCCCAGGCCAGATTCCCCTCATTCCTACTCCTCACAACTGATTAATTATCATGGTCCCTCACATCTGACCTCCTCAGTGTTGTTCGAAGCTGCCCCCTTCTCTTTCTTCTGCCACCAGTTTAGTTCAAGCTTTCATTACCTCCGATGTGGGCAGCAACAGAATCTTTACCTCAAGTCTGCTGCTGCTGCTGCTGCTAAGTCACTTCAGTCGTGTCCGACTCTGTGCGACCCCATAGACGGAAGCGTCCTAAAATCATAATCAGCACAGTGGCCTGAGTAATTTTTTTAAATTAATTAGTTTTTTCCATTGCCATGCTTAAAAATCATTATTGTCTCACTGTAGCCTTTAGGGTAAAATATAGGGCCCCGTGGCACAAAATGCACCACCAGTAACCCTGTCAATCTCAGCTTCAGAGATTTCTGCCTCATACTTCGACCTGAATAACTGAGAACTAGCGTAGTTTCACAGAGAAGGTGATATTTTAGCATATGATGTTTACATGTTGTCTATAAAAACTCCAAATTTTTTACTTACGATTCCAGACTCAAAACAGGAAACAGCCATTCTAGGAAGGCTTTCCAGAATACACATGGTGGTCAAGGGCCCTGTTTTATGTTATCATGGCTTTCTTTGTATATCTAGGACTTTTTTTTTTATTATTCCATTATCTGTTCTCCCACTACACTGTAAACTCTTTGAAAACAGGAACTTTAATCATGTGTCTTTTTACCCCAAATACCCACCATAATGTCTTGCACATAGTTCAATTCAGTTCAGTTCAGTCGCTTAGTCGTGTCCAACTCTTTGCGACCCCATGAATCCCAGCACGCCAGGCCTCCCTGACCATCACCAACTCCCAGGGTTCACTCAAACTCATTTCCATCAAGTCGTTGATCCCATCCAGCCATCTCATCCTCTGTCGTCCCCTTCTCCTCCTGTCCCCAATCCCTCCCAGCATCAGGGTCTTTTCTAATGAGTCAACTCTTCGCATGAGGTGGCTAAAGTATTGGAGTTTCAGCTTTAGCATCAGTCCACATTATATGCTGAATATTTTATATTTTTTTGCTTGGATAACCACATCCAAGCTGAGTCAAGTTAGGATCTGACAACAGAGATTAAAGACTCAAATAGGTCCTTCCAGCTCTTATCTTTATTGTGTGTGATGAATTTTGACATTTTCTATTTGAATCTTTTCTCTTTTACTTCATTTACAAATAACACTGGTAATAGTTCAAGTAATTGATTTGCTAACCCATAAATAGGTTATAACTTAGGATTAAAAAAAGAAACAGTGATGTAGTAGATGAACAAGGGCTTTTGGTGAAAGAAGAATGGGTTCACTTCTTGGCCCATTTATTTATTATGTGATCATAAATAAACACCCCAAAGTCTGACCCTAAGTTTACACATCTTAGAATGAACTGCAGTACCTAATTCATACAGTTGTGAAGTTTTCAGCCTGTAGGGCTGTTTTCTCTCAATAAATGCAAATTTTATCTCCTGGCTTCATTTGCCCATCTACACTTACTCTTTACTACTTAACTAGCTCATCCTCTCCCCACACCCTGAAAACTGCCTGGTGAATACAGACTTACCCACACAATCCAATCTTAGATGCAAGATTCATTTGTGTATGTGAGCATGTGTGTATGCGAGAGAGAGAGAAAGATTTTATTTTTTTACACTTCTTATTTTGTACTGGGGTATATAGCTAATTAACAATGTCATGATAGTTTCAGGTGAAAAGTGAAGGGACTCAGCCATACTTTTTAAGAAAGTTTTCCTGATATTTGGTTTTTAAGGTTCCTATTTTAGATACAAATTGAACATATTTAGCCGCTTCATCTGCTAAAAATATATTTAGCTGTTTCATCTGCTAAAAATGAAAGGGAGATTCAACAGAACTTTTCAACAAAAAAACACATAAAACATTACTATCTGTCCTCTTTTGATCAATAAAACTGCCTAAACACTTTGTCTGGAAAGAAGATATTTAACAATATTTAGCCAGCAAATTATGTCTGACTTTCTCTTCTTTTTTGCTGATAAAAAGTTCTACATTTATATTTTACTGGACTCATGACTGAATTGATGGAGCAGATTCTACTGGAATAACTACGTATAAATGGATTTCCATGTAAAAACTTATTCTTAGTGCTGACTATTTATGTTGGAGATCCTTCTGCAGGCTGTGACTCTGGTTCCGAAGCACTAAGTCATTGAAGCAAAATAATTAAATCAATAAAATATTTTCAGTATGCATAAAGACTTATTTGTCCTTTTGTATGACACTGCTCTAAATGTAGGGGCAAAATCAGTTTTTCACCCAATTGTGAATTAGTGCCAAATTCTTTCAGAGGGAGCACAGAACACTCTGGAATGAGGCAGTTATACCATAATTAAACCTCACCCCTTCCTCTTTTTCAATTAACTAAAACTCACAGTCTGACATTGGGAAAACAGTTTTGTTATCTCATACTTTTTTTCTCCAAGTGTGACAAACGAGGTGACCCATATATTTTCAACAAGTGAATAAAATTCACTCATTCGTATACTCTTTTTTAAAAAAACACGGCATATGAAACACTAGCTTCCTAGGAGAGTGATGGTTGACTGGTACCTGAGTTGAGCTGCAAGCTGCCCCTATTTTGCATGTTGGTGGTATAGTTTAACTATAAATCTGAAAGAGATTACTTTGTGGAATACTCTGCAAAAACAGTAAAAAATAAAAATAGGTCTCAACTAAAATGCTTTATTAGAAAGAAAGAGACCTCATCACTGTGGTCTTGAAAGATCTGAAGCATAACAAAGAAATGCTTATTCTTAAAATTTAAAAAAAAGATGCAAGAAAATTATATATGATTGGAATCATGGTTTATGTGTAATAAACATAGTTGAATTATGTCCTTTTATATTTTAAATTTACAGAATTTGATTGGTGGGATGTCATTATAGTTAAAAGTACCTTAAGAGTGTTTTTATAGACTACAGAATCCATGGCTGGAGGAGACATACACTCTGGCAGATAAAGAGAGATGGATATAGTAAAAGGTTTGCAGACTCTAAAATGGCCTTGGAGACACTAAAAATAATGAAGAAAGGCTAAGAAGGATAGATATTCAAGGTGAAGCCTTCACTGATTTTCACAACTTTTCAACTGAATTTAAAAATTAACTTAGAAGTTTAAATATTTTAGCTTTGGTAAGAAATGAGCATGTGTTAACACTGTCTCTAAGATCTTTGTGAATTCTGTGTTTGAAACTGAACACGAACCCTTTGGGTATACTATTTATGACTGCAAAGCAACTTTCTAATTCAAAGAGAGAAAAAAGACTTACAAAGACTCATAAGGCTTTTTCAACATCAAATAGCTTTCACTAAACAACATTTTGATGAGTTAAGTGTGACTGAGTCGGGGACATATGGATTAAATTTCCCTTAAAATACACATGGGTTTAAAAATTAAGAAAAAAATCCTGAGCAAAAAATAATGCTTTTCAGAGAATCTAGCATGTTTAAAAACTATTTTCCTATAAATACAAATATCAGGTCTAGTTAGACTTTGTAATTTAAATTACTTAATTATAAATTCCAGGGATTTAAAAAAAAATATTAGTTCTATCAGGAAAAGAATCTTCATTAATTTTATTTGATTTGAGTTGTGTAGAATAGTTAGGCCTAAGTCAAGCAGTCAAGATCTGAGTCAGAGTTTATCTCCATCTATGAAACACTGCCCTTGTTTTCATGTACAGTACTTATTCTCTTATTCCATTAAACAATAATATTTTTCCCCCTGTGATTTTAGCTCATACTCTTTTTTTCTTGTTTAAATAACACATTTCCTTGAAAAAGTCTTAGGTTTTAGAATTCTGTTGTTCCTTTCATTTTATTATTATAATTATCTATAACCTTGAGTTTTTCCTTCTTGTTTGCCCTATATTTTGCTTTACCTTTCTTTCTTAGCTCAGTTTTTAGGTAACCTTCACTAGATATATAAACAACTTTGTCTCTGGTTGCTGAACATTCCAAATTAGAACATTTAAAGGCCTAATTATCTCTCTGATCATCTTAATTGTCTACTCTCACTTACTAGGGTAGATATACTCTACACCATAATTTCCTGGTTATTTGATTTACTGAAGAGTGGAAGCAGAACTAATTCTCCTGTTGACTTTTTCCTCTATCAGTTTTTGAACCCCAGAATTCTACATAGTCACTAAGTATTCAAAAGGTGTTAATAAGTAAGTAAATGGGTACATGAAATGCAGTCAAGTAGATTTAGGGAGGTAGGAGTGGCCAAACTTAAAAACAATTTCTAAAAAATTGGTGTATGAAGTCAACTGTACAGTGATGGAAGACAATTAAAATTGTGAAGGTGAGCACTTTACATGTATACAGATGTTGAACTATAATGCAGGATACCTGAAAATTTCATAATTTTAAAAAACTCTAAGCAAGTTTCCTCCCCCATTCACATTATTTGATAATTGTTTTCATTCTGAATTGGGAGAACAAAGATTGAAAGAAATGCAAACAATTTTACCAGTTAACAATGAGAAAAGCAGTCTGAACAACTACTGCCTAATGTGAAATTGCACTGGGAACTGTTATGAACATTAAAGGTGAGTCACTTTCATTTTTCACTTTCACACATTGAAGAAGGAAATGGCAACCCACTCCAGTGTTCTTGCCTGGAGAATCGCAGGGACGGGGGAGCCTGGTGGGCTTCTGTCTAAGGGGTTACACAGAGTCGGACACGACTGAAGTGACTCAGCAGCAGCAGCAGCAGCATGTGAGGAAGGTGACTGTCATGAAGGAGAACCTCCCATTGACTACATTCTATTTCTCTTAGGTCTCCTACTTATATCTATATATTTTCTCATTCTTAAATTCACATAATGTATTTCTTATAAATGTCAGATTCTTGACTTTGGTTAGAAAGTGTGTGTGTGTGTGTGTGTGTGTGTGTGCGCGCCGCGTACCTGTGTGTGAAGGATTGTAAGTCTGCCACCTCACCACTTTCAAAACCTTCCCCCACAGAAAAATCCAACCCCTTACACTCTAATACTTCTTCCGCCGAATGCTAGTTCTCTGTACTAATTATAATTACTCTTTCAAAATATTCAAAGCAACATTATAGTCCATTGGTTACAGGACATGTTTTCCATGTGGTAGAGAAAAACAATCTTTTGATTAAGAGTTCACAGTGGTATCTTGATGTTAAAAATGGGAACCTCAAGAAACATTTAGTTAAAGTGACATAATTCCTGGAAATTGGGATGGAATCAAGATTAGCTTAACTGTAGGTATTCTTACTCTGGAAAAGTCAAGTGATTATTTGAATGACTGAATCAGTATGAACACATGATCTGATAATTCAAACCCCAAACACTTAATTTCAATAGCTTAAAAGAAGTTTTATTTTGTCTCTTGATTTTGGTATAAATTATCTAGTAATTATCTCAGCTCTCCAGTTTACCTGTAATGAACTTTTTCAATGGGAACATTTTAAGGGCAAGTAAAACATCTATTTCTGCTTCACTGACTATGCCAAAGCCTTTGACTGTGTCGATCACAATAAACTGTGGAACATTCTGAAAGAGATGGGAATCCCAGACCACCTGACCTGCCTCTTGAGAAACCTGTATGCAGGTCAGGAAGCAACAGTTAGAACTGGACATGGAACAACAGACTGGTTCCAAATAGGAAAAGGTGTACGTCAAGGCTGTATATTGTCACCTTGCTTATTTAACTTATATGCAGAGTACATCATGAGGAACACTGGGCTGGAAGAAGCACAGCTGGAATCAAGATTGCCGGGACAAATATCAATAACCTCAGATATGCAGATGACACCACCCTTATGGCAGAAAGTGAAGAGGAACTCAAAAGCCTCTTGATGAAAGTGAAAGAGGAGAGTGAAAAGGTTGGCTTGAAGCTCAACATTCAGAAAACAAAGATCATGGCATCTGGCCCCATCACTTCATGGGAAATAGATGGAAAAACAGTGAAAACAGTGTCAGACTTTATTTTTTTGGGCTCCAAAATCACTGCAGATGCTGATTGCAGCCATGAAATTAAAAGACGCTTGCTCCTTGGAAGGAAAGTTATGACCAACCTTGATAGTATATTAAAAAGCAGAGACATTACTTTGCCAACCAAGGTCCGTCTAGTCAAGGCAATGGTTTTTCCCGTGGTCATGTATGGATGTGAGAGTTGGACTGTGAAGAAAGCTGATCGCCGAAGAATCGATGCTTTTGAACTGTGGTGTTGGAGAAGACTCTTGAGAGTCCCTTATACTGCAAGGAGATCCAACCAGTTCATTCTAAAGGAGATCAATCCTGGATGTTCATTGGAGGGCCTGATGCTAAAGCTGAAACTCCAATACTTTGGCCACCTCATGCGACAAGTTGACTCACTGGAAAAGACTCTGATGCTGGGAAAGGTTGGGGGCGGGAGGAGAAGGGACGACGGAGAATGAGATGGCTGGATGGCATCACCGACTCTGTGGATATGAGTTTGAGTGTACTCTGGGAGTTGGTGATGGACAGGGAGGTCTGGCGTGCTGTGATTCATGGGGTCGCGGAGAGTCGGATACGACTGAGCGACTGAACTGAATTGAATTTTTTTAGACTATTTCCTCATGGTTCAAAGGTACAGGGGATATAGTTGCTAGTTTTACAGTCTAAAAGAAGGGACAAAACATATAGAAAAGCATCTGCAAAACAAGGCTTCAGTAATAAAGTGTCTTGAGAATAATATAATCAAAATTTTATGGGTTATCTATAATAAAAAGATAGATAATAACCAGCACTGGGAAAAATGTGGAGAAATTGGACCCTTGCATACTGCTGACAGGAATGTAAAATAATGCTGCCACTTTGAAAAGCAGTCTAGTAGCTCCTCAAAAAGTTAAAAATAATTATTTGACCCAGCAATTCCATGCCTAGGTATACACCCAAGAGAAATAAAAGCATATGTTTGCATCAGTTCAGCTCAGCTCAGCTCAGTAGCGTCCGACTCTCCGCGACCCCATGAATCACAGTACGCCAGGCCTCCCTGTCCATCACCAACTCCCAGAGTTCACTCAAACTCATGTCCACAGAATCTGTGATGCCATCCAGCCATCTCATTCTCTGTCGTCCCCTTCTCCTCCCGCCCCCAACCTTTCCCAGCATCAGTTTTTTACAGTGAGTCAACTCGTCTCATGAGGTGGCCAAAGTATTGGAGTTTCAGCTGTAGCATCAGTCCTTCCAATGAACACCCAGGATTGATCTCCTTTAGAATGGACTGGTTGGATCTCCTTGCAGTCCAAGGGACTCTCAAGAGTCTTCTCCAACACCACAGTTCAAAAGCATCGATTCTTCGGCGATCAGCTTTCTTCACAGTCCAACTCTCTCATCCATACATGACTGTGGCTCAGATCATGAACTCCTTATTGCCAAATTCAGACTGAAATTGAAGAAAGTAGGGAAAACCACTAGACCATTCAGATATGACCTAAATCAAATCCCTTATGATTAAACTGTGGAAGTGAAAAATAGATTTAAGGGACTAGATCTGATAGAGTGCCTGATGAAATATGGATGGAGGTTTGTGAAATCGTACAGGAGACAGGGACCAAGACCATCCCCATGGAAAAGAAATGCAAAAAAGCAAAATGGCTGTCTGAGGAGGCCTTACAAATAGCTGTGAAAAGAAGAGAAGTGAAACGCAAAGGAGAAAAGGAAAGATATAAGTATCTGAATGCAGAGTTCCAAAGAATAGCTAAGAGAGATAAGAAAGCCTTCCTCAGCGATCAATGCAAAGAAATAAGAGGAAAACAACAGAATAGGAAAAACAAGAGACCTCTTCAAGAAACTTAGAGATTCCAAGGGAACATTTCATGCAAAGATGGGCTCTATAAAGGACAGAAATGGTATGGACCTAACAGAAGCAGAAGATATTAAGAAGAGGTGGCAAGAATACACAGAAGAACTGTACAAAAAAGATCTTCACGACCAAGATAGTCATGATAACGTGATCACTGACCTAGAGCCAGACATCTTGGGATATGAAGTCAAGTGGGCCTTAGAAAGTATCACTACGAACAAAGCTAGTGGAGGTGATGGAATTCCAGTTGAGCTATTTCAAATCTTGAAAGATGATGCTGTGAAAGTGCTGCACTCAATATGCCAGCAAATTTGGAAAACTCAGCAATGGCCACAGGACTGGAAAAGGTCAGTCTTCATTCCAATCCCAAAGAAAGGCAATGCCAAAGAATGCTCAAACTACCGCACAATTGCACTCATCTCACATGCTAGTAAAGTCATGCTCAAAATTCTCCAAGCCAGGCTTCAGCAGTATGTGAACCATGAACTCCCAGATGTTTAAGCAAGTTTTAGAAAAGGCAGAGGCACCAGAGATCAAATTGCCAACATCCGCTGGATCATGGAGAAAGCAAGAGAGTTCCAGAAAAACATCTATTTCTGCTTCATTGACTATGCCAAAGCCTTTGACTGTGTGGATCACAATTTGTTTGCATAAAATGTTGTAAATGAATATTCACAGCAGCATTGTTGTAATAGCCAAAAGTTGAAAACAAACCAAATGTCCACAAACATTTGATAAACAACAAAGGGTGGATAAACAAAATGTGATACAGTCCAACAATGGAATATTATTCACAGTAAAAAAAAGACATACACGTTATAACATGGATGAGCTTGAAAACATTATACTAACCAAAAGAAAATAGTCACAAAAGACTCCATATTATATGATTCCATTGACATGAAACGTGCAGAATAAGCAAATGTATGGAGACAGAAAGCAGGTTAATGGTCCTCTAGGGCTGTGGAGCGGAGAAGGCAATGGCAAGCCACTCCAGTACTATTGCCTGGAAAATCCCATGGATGGAGGAGCCTGGTAGGCTGCAATCCGTGGGGTCCCTAAGGGTCGGACACGACTGAGTGACTTCACTTTCACTTTTCACTTTCACACATTGGAGAAGGAAATGGCAACCCACTCCAGTGTTCTTGCCTGGAGAATCCCAGGGATGGAGGAGCCTGGTGGGCTTCCGTCTATGGGGTCACACAGAGTCGGACACGACTGAAGTGACTTAGCAGCAGCAGGGCTGTGGAGGGAAGATGAGAATTTTGGGAGGAATAGCTAAAGAGAATGAGATTTCTTCTTGGGGTGATGAAATGTTCTTAAATGGTGGTGATGGTTGCTGCTGCTGCTGAGTCACTTCAGTCGTGTCCGACTCTGTGTGACCCCATAGACGGAAGCCCACCAGGCTCCTCCGTCCCTGGGATTCTCCAGGCAAGAACACTGGAGTGGGTTGCCATTTCCTTCTCCAATGTGTGAAAGTGAAAAGTGAAAGTGAAGTCGCTCAGTCGTCTTCGACCCTTAGCGACCCCACGGACTGCAGCCTACCAGGCTCCTCCATCCATGGGATTTTCTAGGCAATAGTATTGGAGTGGCTTGCCATTGCCTTCTCCGGGTGATGGTTACATAAATGTAAATATACAAAAATCATTAAAATCATTATGCACTTTAAATGAGTCAACTGTATGGCAACAGAAAAATTGCTTCCAAAAACTATTATGGGAAGCTAAGATTGGCTAGTGAGTATTTCATAAAGTATTGTATTTAAGTGGGTATTAAAAAGGGTAGCGATTTTGATAGCAGGAAATAAGGGATGGTGTACTGCAGAGATGTATCAAGGACATTTTAGGTGAAAAGAGAAGTCTGAACATTGGTGGTGTGGGCTTGCAGAAAATCTTTTCAGTTATTTGACATTAAGTATATGGGTGGATTGTTGGTGATAATAGCTTGCTGCTGCTGCTAAGTTGCTTCAGTCGTGTCCAACTCTGTGCGACCCCATAGACGGCAGCCCACCACGCTCCGCTGTCCCTGGGATTCTCCAGGCAAGAACACTGGGTGGGTTGCCATTTAGCTTACATACACACAAAACATTTTTCTACCACTTACAGAACTGGTAAAGCATAAAGGACCATCGTCATTAACTCAGAATTCCCTAAATTAGCAAAATTACTAACATTTGGAAGCAATAATAAAGGAATCCATATGCATTATAATTCTGTTATGTAAAATATTTCTATTGTATTCCAAATATGTGACAGAATTACTACTCTAAAAGAAATGAAATACATTTTATCAGTGGGAGAAAAGTCTTTTGATCAATTAAATCATTCACTTGTCAATTCACATAAATTTGAGTTAATTTTAAATTTTACTCAACAATTGCTTGAAGAAATAACTTGCCAAATTAAATTTCATATTAAAATAAATGAGATTTTAGACTAAAATCAGTTGAATTAAAATAATTTCAATGTTTTAAGTAAAAATATAATCAGTAAATTGAAAATTTTAGTTACATAGGATATCTTAGGTACTAATTCAGGTTGGTCAATCATTACAAACTAAAACAGCAATTTAAATAAATTAAGTCAGGTGTTATTGTAATAATTACTGAATTGATTGACATAGTTCTATATTATAATCATATTAGTCATTTGCAAAATATGTAATAAATTGAGCAATTAATAATCACACACATTTATTTAACTTGCCTCTTGAGATGAACAGCTTGGCAAGAAAGGGAAGTAAAAGTAAAACAGAAAATTGTATGACATTTAAAACTGTAGAACTTTGTTGATATTTTATCTTTATTAAAACTAAAAGAAAATGGAGAAAACATGAGAAAGGGTCAATATTTAAATACAATTGTGCCAAAAATGCTTTGTTAGATTTTAACTTTCAAGATAATTTGGGGGAACCCATATATAAAGGTAAAATTAATTACCAGGCTTATTCATAAAGTTTTAAGTACAGTATACTGGGAGTCCATAAAAATTGAGTTATAAACGAAGGATCTTGTTCTACACCACTTTAGAAGAGTCTTTAAATACATATTTATTTAAATACACTACTTGGTTCATTTTAGTTCATGCCATATACTATGAATTTCTAAGGAAGTATATTATTTGTATACTTGTTAACCCTATGCAAGCTACTTAAATTTGTCGTGGCCTCTATATCCTGACTTGTAAAATTCAGGTAATATAGGTTATTACACATGAAGCTCTTTGAACACTGACTGGTTTCTAGCAAGACATGCTAGCTATTCTTTTTTTTTTTCCCTATAAACAGAAACTGACCCTAAGAAAGGCATTATTAATTAACAAATTTTAATTTCTGAGACAGAGATAACAATTATTTGGACCAGAATTTGTTAGAACAACAAATTATATATATATGTGTGTGTGTGTATATGTATATGGTTTAAAACTTATTAACAGCTGATTTTTTGAACCTAAAAATACTGGTTTGTAACTAACTTTCCAAATTATTTTTCTGTAACGTTGTCACTATCACAGCAGTCCAGATTAGTAAACAGGCTTTAGTATTTACAAAATGAATTTATGAGACACCCACAAACTATACAGATGCTTTCTGTGACCTTTACTTCTCACTTCACAAAACATCCATTCTACCATTCAGAGATCAGGGTCACATCTGTACACTGCTGATTTAAACATGAACACTGAAGATCTGGTAGATCAGTGTTTTAGGACACTTCACAAGGTTTTTCAGACACAAGGATTCTACAGAGACTATGAGTCAGGACCAGGTGGAAAGGGAAAGGAGCAAATTTGCTTAAAGAAAAATCTGTTTAAAAGACAGAAGTGGGAAGAGTACTGAGTGAGTGAATTGATCAAGGGCCGCACAATTGGATTTTTAAACAATTTACTTCAAGTCTACTTTCTTTGCTCTTGAAGTATTTTTAACTTAAGGTTATTTTGAGAATTTTGCTTATAAGCATAAATTAATATTAATAATTACTCTGTCTACTATTAAAAGAGAGAAATACAAAGGAGTTATTAACCTTTATCAGATTTTGCCTCTGGTATTACTGGGCGGATCTTATCATAATAAACTTCAAGGCAGTAGCCAAATTTGTATTAACTAATTACCTTTAGTGGAAACTAAAGTCCAGAGATGCTAAACTAAATAACTGTATAATTACTGAACATATCTGTGAGGATATGGGAATGAGGAAAGACAACACATTATCTAAAAATGTTGGGAATCATGTTTGTGAATATTCTCCAGTTCATTAGGATCAAGACCGGAAAAACAAAAAAACCAATTTGTGGCAAAAAGAAACAATGACTTCCTTTGCTTAAATTGCCAAATGGCCTCAGATAAAAATCTCTGAAGTATTTTTAAAAAATACAAAAACAACAGAACCAAAACTTGAACATTTACTTAGGAATCTGAGGCAAACACTGGTTCATAGACTTAAGATTAGTTTTGAACAGGACAAATCATTTTCATGATACAGAATTGCTAATAACATAGGGACATCCAGGAGCTGGTATTCAGTTCAGTTCAGTCTCTTAGTCGTGTCCGACTCTCTGCGACCCCATGAATCATAGCACGCCAGGCCTCCCTGTCCATCACTAACTCAAATCATTTTCATGATATAGAATTGCTAATAACATAGGGACATCCAGGAGCTGGTATTAGAACAGCCTTATTAAACATTTTCTAGGAGAGGGACAATAATGTGCTGTCTCTAGTTTACAATCAACAATAACTTCTCTTTGGTAAAATGAGAGATTTCTAACTGGCAGAAATATGGTTGGAGACGTTCCTAAAACATGCCAGGTAATTTTTGGCACACTTCTAGAAAAAGGAGCACTATTTTGTAAACAGAAGGATGATTATAAGTCCACTTCTCTATTGCCATCCACCACTCCGAAGTTCTATGGGGTGAAAATGCAGAATAAAGGTAAGACTCAGCCCGTTTTGAGACTCTGAAGCAGGAGTTTTTAGTCTGAGATCTAGGATATGATTCCACAGATTGGTTTCCAGGGGTCAGTGAGCTCTCTGTACATGACTGTATGGGTATCTTCATGAAACAATCTAATTTCATTGGATTCTCAAAAGTGGTTTAAAACCCCAAAATGGTTATGGGCCAACACTAAGACATCTATAACCCATCGGGCCATTGATTTGCTGCTCTGAATTGACCTTAGATGAGGGAAAGAACACAGTGAAAATTGAGAGTGGGCAGGCAGTGAATGTTTTGTAGTAATGGGGATTAGTGCTGTGGGAACAGAGGAAAAACAGTAATGGGGAAGGAATACTCAAGAGTGACAGCAGAGAGGAAATGGCTAATTCCACAGTCACCTGGTTGAAGTGACTATTTTTCATAGCTGTTAGCATGTTAGTCATAGGTTAAATTACCATCATGTTCCCCTTGCCACCCTCACCCCCAATTAGACAGCTAGTGAGAACAATTTGTGCTCTCCATTATTTTTTCTATATTAAAAGTTGCTCTTCATTACACAGAGAGTAGATGCTATTCATTTATCACTAGCCTGATGTGTAGTTTCCTCTTTTCAATATTAGAAATGAGATAAATTATTAACATTAAGATGATTGAGCACTGTTTCAGCCACTGGCACAAGCTTATTCACCAGGAGATTGACTTTAAATTCAGTAACATCGTGTGCACTTTTTACTTACAACAAATAAAAAAATAACAATTTACCTGCGAGATTGTCGATTTCTTTCTCTTGGAGTAGACTGACTGCATCGTCATCTCCTTCCAGCATAAGCTCTGTCTCTGCATTCTGATTCACTATCGCTTGACTTCTGAATGTTTTCTTTGACTTTACCACATCTTCTTCAGTCCCTAATCACAACCAAAATATAGTAATTTAGGTCACTGTGATTGTTTTATTTTCAGTGAGTGTTAGAGAAAAAGCTATTACTTTCTTATAGATATATACTGCATTTACATATTACTCGCAACTAAAGAAAAAAAGTGCACCTTTTGTATTTCGTTTGGTCTAAATAATTTTGTAAGAAAGGCAAGGGGTGTATGTAATGTTACAGGTAAGGAAACAGGCAGAGAAAGCTACATGCATGGTTGGGGAACCTAGAATTGGCATTCTAAGATCACTGTACTTTCTACGAAAAAAATCTGTACTTCACCACACACTAGGTTTTCTGATCCATAAAAGTTACACACGTTTACACAATTACACTTTAGTGTGAATCAGATAATCAACGGATCAGATCATTCACAATAGTAGATAAGTATGAAGAAAACAAGAAAGCATTCACATCTGAAGGAAGAAATGGCTGTTATTGGAAAGCCACAGAAAGAGTAAGGAAAGATGTAGGCATAAAATGTAAATACTTCAAAACAGTTATTTCCTTAGCAATGAGGAGAAGGGGATGACAGTGGATGAGATGGTTGGATGGCATCACCAACTTGATGGACATGAGTCTGAGCAAGCTCCAGCAGCTGGTGATAGACAGGGAAGCCTAGTGTGCTGCAGTCCATGGGATCTCAGAGTCAGACACGACCGAGCAATTGGGCTGAATTGAATTAGCCGTGATATTCTTATTTTGATATATATATATAAAGTAGTACAAGGGCTTCCCTGGTGGCTCAAGGGTAAAGAATCTGCCTGTCAATGCAAGAGATGTGGGTTCAGTATCCCTGAGTCAGGAAGACCCCCTGGAGAAGAGAATGGCAACCCACTCCAATATTCTTGCCTGAGAAATCCCATGGGCAGAGAAGCGTGGCGGGCTACAGTTCATAGGGTCACAAAAGAGTTGGGCAAAACTTAGCGACTAAACAACAATGAAAGTAGTACAAATGGCCAAAATTCAAACACACAAAAAGTAACTGAGAAAAATTAGTGGGACCTAGCATTAACATCAGAGAAGGCAATGGCAAGCCACTCCAGTACTCTTGCCTAGAAAATCGCATGGACAGAGGAGCCTGGTGGGCTGCAGTCCATTGGGTCACTACTAGTCGGACACAACTGAGCGACTTCACTTTCACTTTTCACTTTCACACATTGGAAAAGGAAATGGCAACCCGCTCCAGTGTTCTTGCCTGGAGAATCCCAGGGAAGGCGGAGCCTGGTCGGCTGCCGTCTATGGGGTCGCACAGAGTCGGACACGACTGAAGCGACTTAGCAGCAGCAACAGCATTAACATAGCATTAACATGTTAATCCATGTGAATGTTAGAAATTACAGTGCATTTAAATGTCTCAAGATTTTACTCAACAAATATTTCAACATTACATTCAGACATCTGCTTTGGCAGGTGATAATGAATGTGAAATTATCTGAGCTACAAGTAAATTTTATATATATATATAGAGCTAAGAAATACCTATATTTCATGTCACCTGAAGTTGGAATTCAACATGGAGGAATATGGTTTAATTTACTGTGTTCCAGCTTTAGTATTAGGGTATAGGGTTCAAAGAGCAGCATTAACTATAAAAGTATCTTCACATTTCATTTGGTGTGCTGCATATATTCCTAAAATGAAAGTGAAAGCCGCTCAGTTGTGTCTGACTCTGCGATACCATGGACTGTAGCCTGCCAGGCTCCTCTGTCCATTCAATTCTCCACGCAAGAACACTGGAGTGTGTAACCTTTCCCTTCTCAAGGAGATCTTCC
Organism: Moschus berezovskii; assembly: GCF_049115385.1. Taxonomy (NCBI): domain Eukaryota; kingdom Metazoa; phylum Chordata; class Mammalia; order Artiodactyla; family Moschidae; genus Moschus; species Moschus berezovskii. The sequence continues at coordinate 60,825,823 of NC_142472.1, read as the reverse complement.
CAACCCAGGGATCAAACCCAGGTCTCCCACATTACAGGCAGATTCATTACCGACTGAGTTACCAGGGAAGCCCAAGAATACTGGAGTGGGTAGCCTACCCCTTCTCCAGGGGATTTTCCTGACCCAGGAATCCAACCAGGGTCTCCTGCATTGCAGGTGGATTCTTTATCAGCTGAACTACCAGGGAAGTCCATTTCTGAAATGGAGGCATAATAAATCATTGCTATATAGTATTTTTGTATCATAGTTTCAGGGGATCCTATGGTTTTATGTACACATGTAATTACTTTCCAAATCTTGTCATGCCTTTGGCCAAAAATCCAGTGAACAATGAATAATTTTGGTTAATTCTCCTAGGCCCAATATAGGGATTTCCAACAGTCCTTCCTGTCTACTGATATTTGCTCAACCATTTCTTGGTTAAGCATCTAGCTGTGGTAAAACCTGCATTGTAAACGAAAGTGTTAGCTTCTTTCTTTGCAGCATTCACAATTCTTTTTTGTTAGTGATTCAGAGCCAATTCTGTTTGCTAAAATATTAACAAATTGACTCAAAGGTAGCCCACAGAGGAGTAAAAATACATGTTGAGGTCACAGTAGCACTGTGTCATTGGCTGAGAGGTATACTCTGTCATCCTAGCTTTTACTGCATAATAGCATTTAGAGAGTGCAGTTTAAATACGGCTTAACAGTATAAAGTAATGGATTGTTAAATATATTTTTCAATAAACATTTAAGGAAACAAGCAGTACTATTAGAGATCAATGCTGCTTGGAAGGTGAGGAGACTTAAATGGCTTATATGTGTAGTCTTTTTTCATTGGCCCACAGATGATTCTCATTTCTGGAATAAAAGATTGAGGATTGATTACTGAATGCTCCAGAACCTTATCTTTATTTCATTTGGAGTCTTGGTGATATAAAGCCAGCCCAACAGTGATCTTCTGGGGGCAGCTATCTATATGCTGTTTGTTGCTTGCTTAGTATCTTAATTTGAGAAATTTGAAGCTTGCACCTTTTGGAACAAAGAGGCAAATCCAAAGATTAACAACCAAGAACTCTCTCCTGAGGCCTTTATAGCCATATGTCTATTAGACATCTTCAGCTAGATATTCCTAGTTCCACATTTCCCTAAATGAACGAATTATCTCTTGTTCCTTCACCTCCTCCTGTTTTGATCAACACACTTCATTAAGCCACAGACACATGATTCACCCTGTAAGGTGATGGTCTCAGCTGTAATTCGAGCCATCATCATTTTGGTTTAGAAGGCCTTGAGAGCTCCCTTATTAACATCATCCTTCATACTTTTGTCAGAGTATTATTTTATTTCAACACTAATAACTTTAAAATATTATCCTGCTTAATATTGTTTATTAACTTCTCCAATCAACAATACTCAATGCAAGGGTTACACCCTAAGATAAAATCTAAGCTCCTTAGTATGACTGATTAAGGCCTTTTATCCTCTCATTACCAGTTTTGTCTTACCTTTTCTTACTCTCCCATGAGCAATACTGCACCATTTACAGCTTCCAGAATATGTCATGCTTTCTTGGATCTCTTTGTCTGTGTTAAAAGCATTCCCTCAATAAGGCATGTCCTCTCCTTCCTCCTTTGTTTGGCTAATTCCTACTTGGCCTTCAACTCACCTCTTTTGGGTGCCTTTCCTAACAACCCATACTTTCGCGGTCTAGGGTGCTCTCCATTATGAGTATGTCTTCTCTTCTGGTCTGTAGCTTCATTCTGCAGCATCAGTGCCTGGTACTAAGCACGTGTGCCACAGACACTTGCTGAACTGAAGCTCAAGTCTACGCATCCCGAGTTCCCTTCTCTGAATTCTTTAGGTAGGTCTGTGTGCTCTTTCCCTATACATCAATCATATCTCATAAGTCCTGCTACTACAGTAGTTACATGTATTATAATTGGTTGTGTGCTTGTTCTCTCCACAGAGCCTGGAAGCTCCTTCCTTGATGACTAGAAACATCCTTCTGTCTTGGTATGCCCATTTCTCAGCACACTGCCGAGGACAGAGCAAGTCCTCATAAATACTGAATAAATGAGTAAAAGTTATCTCTGGATAGCTCTTAACCTGAAAATCCCAGGAGGTCTCAGAGATTCTTGGTGAACTGCCTTCAGTTTGAGAGATAATTGAAGAATCTTATGTATTAACACAAAAGGGAACTTGGTTCTTAACAAGAAATAGTCAATAACTTCCTTTATGTATGCATGAGTCAGCTTGATAATATAAGCTTTTGCTCATATCACAACCGTCTGTATTCTGCTTTGTCTTTAAAAAAAAAAAGGCTTTACATTACTCTTGTATTATCAAAATTAAAATCTACCAATAAACAAGTTGCAGTTAAAGGAATGTGATCTCTCAAATTTATATTAAGCTTTCAATGTTACCCCCTCTAGTTTTAAAGCAGCAAAACAATTGTGTGTTTAAAAGATATGCAGTAAATGAATTCCTACCAACACACCAGAATTTACCGTCCCTGTTGAAGTATGATCAGTTTGAAGCTCAGTAAACTTCCTAATTTTATGGTACTGCACCAAACATTTATCTAAATTAATGTGTATGAGATCCAAAGGTGCTTTTCAATCACAATATCCTTTATGAATTAGACTTTCATTTATCAAAATTACAGGCAAAAAGAGGTAAGGTCTCAAAGGGCTGTCTCATTACAAGGCTTATAAACACTGTCCTTAGGAAGAATTGGTTTAACACCCAACAAATCAAAATCTGATTGGGAAGGGAATTTATCTAAGATCATCTATCTTCAGAAGACATGTTGGACTGAGAGCACCTCTTGGCCTCTTTTGCCATTCATCAAGAAATTAACGAGCGGGTACCACAAACCACCAGAAAGCCTTAGATTCGAAAATGTGAATTATGTGTAAACCTGGACGGGATAGACATATATGCTTATTTTCCAAGAAAAACATTAAAATGCCATAACATTTGAAAGGTTTCAGAATAAAAAAAATCCCATCAAATTATAGATTCACGAAGCCAAATTCAAAATTACACTTAAAATATTTTCCACATCATATTACAAATAACAAATGCAGGAAACTATCCTATACACATTAGATTTCTTAGTATGTAAATATGCTTAAAGCACTGTATGTGAAAATGTTATCTAATATAGTACACGGCATTACATGAATCTAAATAAAGCACCTTTCTCATAATATTTCTCTTAATAATAAGGATCCATATGAAACTATATATTAAAAGTGAAGTAACAAGAAAACTAAGATGTTTCTAGTTTTAGTACTGTTACTATACTCCAGCATTACCACTATAATAATAATTATCATTTAAAAGTTTTATTGCTATTTTAAACAAGTATAAGTTAAAATACAGAAATAAATTGGACACATTAACTTATCTTGATAATATTCAGAGAATATGTCTAACTGGAAAGTCTGGGCAATTAAGGCAAATAAATTATTTCATTTGCCCATCATATCTTTTTCTACTGATATACACAAGCAGTCATTGTAAAGAAAAGTACTATTCAGCAGTTTATTTCTGTTTAAGGAATTATTCTATAGTCAACTCTAAAATATCTATACCAATAAGGAAAAAAGTAATTCATAATAAGAGGCAAACAATAAATAAATTAAATATCTATATCAATAAGGAAAATAATAATTTATAATAACAGGTAAGCAATAAATCATGTCTGTTTTGCTAATGCACAAAGAAAAGATATAAACCCATAGCAAGCCAATTTTAGTGTTAGCATGTTTCTTATCAGTTTTATATTATAGTTATTATTCTGCATTGAGTTTGGAAATGTTTTTAATTTTCATTTATTAAAAATAATACATGGATATATATATCTACCTACCTACCTATGTACCTACCTATATTATGTATATTTACTCTGTGAGAATCTCTTCTCAATGTAATTTGATCTGTGCAATTTAAGTATATGGTCTATAACTCATGATCCTCTTCCTGCTTATTTAATCTCACTAATTTGCCAATCTGACCTCTTCGCACCTTGTGTTCCCCAAGAGCTGAAAGATTTTGTTACCAAACATGCCATACTGTTTCAAACCTTTAAGTCTGACATGTGGAGCTTCTTTTACATGGAATTTTCTCACCTGCTCTGTTCTTCAAGATTCAGTTTGATTACTCTCTTCACTGCATACATTTTGTATCTTATATATAGTCCCAATATACCGTTATTTTTGATATTTTTTCCTAAAAAAATTTTTTTTCATTTAGGTGTACTCTTAATGAGATTTTTATTTCCAGTGCAACAAGTGTAAAAAAAGTGGCAATCAATAAATATTTATTGAATGAGCACATGAAAATAAATACATAATCTGTGTATTAATCATTTTATATGTACAGCACTTCAGTTTAGTTCAGTTCAGTTGCTCAGTCGTGTCCAACTCTTTGTGACTCCACGGACTGCAGCATGCCAGGCTTCCCTATCCATCACCAATGCCCAGACCTTGCTCAAACTCACTTCCATCTGAGCTGGTGATGGAGAGTTATGACAAAACATGGTCCACTGGAGAAGGGGATGGCAAAACAATTCAGTTTTCTTGCCTTGAGAACCCCATGAAGAGTATGAAAAAGTACAGCACTTATGTTACTTTTCTCTTTATGTCCTTTACAATTTCCTCATACATGAGGAAGGTGAACTATGTGATTTGCAATTCTTTCCTTTTTTTTCTGTAAGCATCCATTAAGAAAATACTAAAAAAAAAAATCCAGACCAATCTCCTAGCTTCAGTTTCCTAGGCTGTTGGAAGAGGACTAAGTATTTACCAAGTGAACTCTTACAGGATTATTGCAGTGTTAAAATGAGACAATGGATGCTGAAATACTTTGAAATGCGTGAATATTATTTATACAGTGTTAGTAGCTCTGCTGCTGCTGCGTCACTTCAGTCGTGTCCGACTCTGTGTGACCCCACAGACAGAAGCCCACCAGGCTCCCCCGTCCCTGGGATTCTCCAGGCAAGAACACTGGAGTGGGTTGCCATTTCCTTCTCCAATTGTGAAAGTGAAAAGTGAAAGTGAAGTCGCTCAGTCGAGTCCGACCCTTAGCGACCCCACAGACTGCAGCCTACCAGGCTCCTCCATCCATGGGATTTTCTAGGCAAGAGTACTGGAGTGGCTTGCCATTGCCTTCTCCGGTTAGTAGCTCAGTCGTGTCCAACTCTTTGTGACCCTATGGATTGTAGCCCACCAGGCTCCTCTGTCCATGGGATTCTCCAGGCAAGAATACTGGAGTGGGATGCCGTTTTCTTCTCTAGAAATCTTTCTGACCCAGGAATCAAACCCACATCTATCACATCTCCCATAATAAGCTCTTAAAATGTTTTGTTAAAATGCTGAGAAAATAAACTAACAAGAGTATTAAAAAGAGTTTACTAAGTCCTTAATTTAAAACTGAACAAGAATACAACCCATGCTTTATCGATTACAACACTGCAAAGGGGGAAAAATGCAGGCTGATGAGAGGATCAAAAAAACTCAAATGAGCTACCAAATGCGTCTTAGGTCTTATGAGCACAATACCCAGCAATAATGGTTTCCCTTCCTTCAGTTGGGATTAGTCTTCCTGTCACCATGCTGTTGTGATACTCTGTTTATAATTCATTACAAGGCAATATGAGCCTTCAATGCCTCCATTAGACCAGATGCTTCCTGAAGACAGCAAGGACAGCATGTAAGCAGGTACCAATAAATGTTTGTAAAGTTGAAGAGAGTGTAAATAACTTACATTAAAAATTGTTTTCCCTCAATAATCATATCATTCACTTAAAGATATTATTAAATAAAATGATATAAGCATCAATATATTTGAAATTTGTTTTTGATTTTGAATAGAGTCATCTTAAGAATAGAAGTATTTGTAGTATCTTACATAAGGGAAAAAACTGCTTTCTCAACAAAGTTTATATCATAATTTGTTTTACAGAATTATATAGATGATCCATATAATATATAATTTTCTTCCATCATTGGAAGGGGATGGAAAGAATGAAAATTTCATCTCAATTTAATTTTATCTAAATATAATAATAGGAAATTCTAACATTTTTAAACATCGTGAAATCAGTTTAAGACGGCATTCATTTTGGGGGAAGAAATTCTTTTGAATATATAGCATTTCACAACATTTTTAGCTTGGAAAATGTGTTTTGACAAAATGGACTAGGACTATATGATATATTAACTATCATATGTAACTAGTATCATATATGTTACTAGTATCATTGATACTTTGGCAAATTTTAAAATAGAGGTTATTTTTTCTCATTAAAGGTGAAATCAGAGCAAGAAACACCTTTACAGAATAGTACTTTTAGTAACTCCAAATGATATTAGTTAATTTCCACTTTAAAAGGAAAATATTTTAAGATAAATATACCTCTCAGATGATTACATAGATATGGTGATAATATCTCATGCAATAATACATATGAATTAATCTATTACTGAGAAGTTTACAATTTTGAACATTTCAAAAAAGATGAAAAAACGCTTTTTGTTGTATTGAGAAACCTATCACTCAAAAATATTTTATGCCAATCTTAATGTGAGATAAAAGTAGCAGATACATACATAGAACAAACTACTGTAACAATCATTTACTAAATAAATAATTCTCTCCATAAATAATTTAAATTCAAAATTAAATTCTGCCTTTGACTTTATAGTACAAACATAGAATTTCCTTTCTTAAGAAGCATGAATGATGATGACAGAGAAATAAAGATCTGCTAAAGACCAAGGACTGAAAAAATACTCTTCTGTACAGAACAGGATTAAAGGAAAAACAGCCTTTGTAACAGAAAAATCCTAATGGTGAAGATTGTTAAAGTGACACTGAATAAAAACATTATTGGAATGAATGACTACAAGTCTCAGGATCTTATTTTTCTCCTTTATATCTGATGCTGAGTCAGGAGCCTTGCTTTATCAATACAAAATTATTTTATGAAAGCATGTACTTTCATAAGTGAAACAGATTGTTTCTATTCAAATAGACAACTGTTCTATTCAAACAGTTCCCATCTGTTGTTTCAAACAGACTTTAAATAAAAAATCTGAAGTTACTGACCACATTTAATAAATACAGGTAAAAAATCTGGACAGTTTAGACTCCTTCCTTAGTTGTGGGTATTTTAGTCTGAATGCACTGGATTTAATCATGGTTCTTATTTCAATTCATTTTTGCTGACAGAGAATATATTTTATAATCCAAAATAGATATTATTTATACCACCATAAAACTACCAAGAAACAAGCTTCAAATTTATAACAAATTTGATTCAGAAATGGTAATCCTTCCCTGAACTAATAATTGATGCTACTATTTATGGTCCATCTAGCATATTATTGTATCACATAAAATTATAGAGTACAGCATCCTTTGTGTTTTTACTAATAAAATGAGTAACTTGTGCAGACTTTTGATTGTTTTAAACGAGACATAAACCTTGTATCTGCAAGCAGGCTGTTCTCTGAAAAACTCAAAGAAAATATTTCAGTGGCAGGATAAATATGCAGAATTAGCAATATGGGCATTAATTAAGATGGAATGTTCACAGATTATTCTTCTAAGTGGTAAGTTCTTATTCACATTAGTTATGCTTGTAAACGATTTGCTAGACTATAAGAAATAAAAGAAAATGGCTACCTAACATCAACAGTTATTGCTCTGTGGAAAAGGACATCAAGGACACTTGCAAGTAAAAGAATTGGATCAATATTAACGTGATTTTCATTTCATGCTTCCCCAACTCCAGTAAGCTGACAATATACTCTGATTATGTGAACTGCCTCAGAGTAACACAGAAAAGGTTATTAGAGCAAGAGGTGGAAATGGAATGCACTTTTTATATTGACAGCCCTGCTAATAGAGTATACTGATTTTCAAAGACAAGCAGTGCATTTTTACAATTTGGTTCTGACAGCAAAAAATGGAATTTCATTTATTCCTAATTCAAAATATTCATATGTAAGCAGTATTTCTTAGCGCAGACCAACAAAGGGGATATTCATAAACAGCATTTTTAACATAAAAAATTCAATTAAAAAGGTATAAGAAAATATTGTTGAATTTAAGTGCAGCATGCTAACTTAACAATCTTCTTAATGGAGTGAAAACAGAAAACTGCTCTACGCTTTTTAAAGGAAATTTGATAAGCCATACTTCAAGACTATACATGAAGATAAATGTAGAATATCTGTTTTAGGCTGAATATATATTATGTGGTAGGATTCTGTTGATCATTAAGTTAGGGTGATTTTAAAATATTTTAAATAGGATTTCATTACATTAAAAATCACATGGCACACCTGTGGGGAAAAAATGCTAAAACTTATAGAAAATTTGGGCCAGTTTGGAACCCTCTAAATAGCATAAAGAAGAGAGATAATGGATTATTCACCTTTGTGACTTCTTGAATAAATAGCATAGTGTTTGGTCCCTATGTTAAAAAGTATGCTTAGAAAAAGGTCAGCAGGAAATAAGTATTTCAAAATGGTAAAGGCAGCTATCTTCACATGGTTGTCTTTGAGTGCCCTTTTCCTCCCTTCTTTAAAATTTTTGAGCATTATCTAGATTTTCTACAATGATCATGTTTATTTTCAGGAAAGAAGGAAGGGAAGATAAAAGGGAGGGGAAAACACACAAAAGAAAATTTTCACTATGAGTCTAGAGGGGTAGATGGCAGATGAGTGGCAGAATGGAAAACTTTTGCAACTCTTGGAATGAAAGAAAAGATGAACTGGACAACTTGAACAGGGGCTGAGAAGGTGGGGAGACTTCCTTTGGCAGTGAATGGCATTAACCTGGGGAATGAAGCTTGGTGTTTCTTTTTTCAGATCAGTCGCTCAGTCATGTCCGACTCTGCAACCCCATGGACCGCAGCATGCCAGGCCTCCCTGTCCATCACCAACTCCCAGAGTTTACTCAAATTCATGTCCATTGAGTTGGTGATGCCATCCAACCATCTCATCCTCTGTCGTCCCCTTCTCCTCAAGCCTTCAATCTTTCCCAGCATCAGGGTCTTTTTCTTTCTTAAGCCTTACATAAAATTCAGTGTGGATATTTTACTTTAAAAATATGAGAAATGGGAGTAGGAGATGTTCTGAATAAACAAGCAATTAGCTCGGAGACATGGAATGTTAGTCACTTCAGTCGTATCCGACTCTTTGTAACCCCAGGGACTGGAGCCCTCCTCCAGGCTCCACTGTCCGTGAAATTCTCCAGGCAAGAATGCTGGAGTTGGTTGCCATTCCCTTCTCCAGGGGATCTTCTTGACCCAGGAACTGAATGCACCGCAGATAGATACTTTAATTTTTAAAAAATAGGATAGTTAAGAGATAATGTTGGTACAGCTTGTCTAAAACACTTTTAAAAACACCAAAGATATTTTAAATAATGTTTTTATAAATGACATTGAATGCACAGTCTGTGAATGACTGTCAGTTCACCTGTACTGAGAAACCTCTGTGGATGACAGACTAGACCAGTGGGCCAAAATTTGGCAGGTTAACTTTAGAGAGGGGCAATGTTCAATGAGACTCTAGGACTTGGAAAAATTTCAAATGTATCCACAGCAACACACTGTCTAGAAAAATAATGGTATTTAGATTGAGATTTTGCACTATATAAAATTTATTAGTTAAAGCCTTCATGGGTGGGTCAGTGGCAAAGAATCTGCCTACCAATGCAGGAGATGCAGGTTTGATCCCTGGGTCAGAAGATCTCCTGAAGAAGGAAATGGCAATTTGCTTCAGTATTCCTGCCTGGGAAATCCCATGGACAGGAAAGCCTGGTGGGCTACAATCCATGGGGTTGTAAAAGAGTTGGACCAACTGAGCAACTAAACAATAACAGGCATGTATTAGTTAGCATGACAATTTCTATGCTCCGTCATTTTCCCAAATAAAAATCCTCTTATGCTCTGCTGACAAACTATTTCACAGTATAGCTCCAAACAGCCTTTTCCCTATCTCCCCACACTACCTTTTGTTCCCCAAACAATTCACGCTGTGTTGTGTGGTCCCTTTGTCCATGCTGCCAACATTCCACTTACTGGCTTGGGAAGATCTCCATTCATCCTTTCAAGTCTAACTAAAATTTACTTATTCAATCAGACAGCCTTATTCACTGAGTCTGTGTAACATTTTAAATATATTTTGATGAAAATATTTATCATAATCTATTTTAATTAATTACAAATGTTAATTTTTGGGTACATTTTATAAAAATTAATCTAAAACTATGGAAAAGAATATGAGCAGTTCCATGCTGCTCAGCAATAGATCTATTGATATAATTTTGTCAGCTCCTTATCTTTGGTGGCTTTTGACTCACTAGGTGGAAATACAGTACAGACATAAAAAAACAATTACAGGATTTGAAAATATACTTATAGACTTATTCCATACACTATCATCCTTCAACGTGGTTATTGAAAAGGATGAATATATGTGCTAAAATGCTGTATGTATACTTTGAAATAGCAAGGAAAGATAAGAAAGCCTTCCTCATCAATCAATGCAAAGAAATAGAGAAAAAAAAAAAAGAATGGGAAAGACTAGAGATCTTTTCAAGAAAATTAGAGATACCAAGGGAACATTTCAAACAAAGATGGGCTCAATAAAGGACAGAAATGGTATGGACCTAACAGAAGCAGAAGATATTAAGAAGAGGTGGCAAGAATACACAGAACTTGACAAAAAATATTTTCACGACCTAGATAATCACGATGGTGTGATCACTCACACTCACCTACAGCCAGAAATCCTGGAATGTGAAGTCAAGTGGGCCTTACAAAGCATCAATATGAACAAAGCTAGTGGAGGTGAAAGGAGTACGTCAAGGTTGTATATTGTCACCTTGCTTATTTAACTTCTATGCAGAGTACATCATGAGGAACGATGGACTGGAAGAAGCACAAGCTGGAATCAAGATTGCTGGGAGAAATATCAATAACCTCAGATATGCAGATGACACCACCCTTATGGCAGAAAGTGAAGAGGAACTCAAAGGCCTCTTGATGAAAGTGAAAGAGGAGAGTGAAAAGGTTGGCTTGAAGCTCAACATTCAGAAAACGAAGATCATAGCATCTGGTCCCATCACTTCATGGGAAATAGATGGAAAAACAGTGGAAACAGTGTCAGACTTTATTTTTTTGGGCTCCAAAATCACTGCAGATGCTGATTGCAGCCAGGAAATTAAAAGATGCTTACTCCTTGGAAGGAAAGTTATGACCAACCTAGATAGCATATTAAAAAGCAGGGACATTACTTTGCTAACAAAGGTCCGTCTAGTCAAGGCTATGGTTTTTCCCGTGGTCATGTATGAATGTGAGAGTTGGACTGTGAAGAAAGCTGATTGCTGAAGAATTGATACTTTTGAACTGTGGTGCTGGAGAAGACTCTTGAGAGTCCCTTGGACTGCAAGGAGATCCAACCAGTCCATTCTAAAGGAGATCAATCCTGGGTGTTCATTGGAAGGACTGGTGCTAAAGCTGAAACTCCAATACTTTGGCCATCTCATGCGACGAGTTGACTCACTGGAAAAGACTCTGATGCTGGGAGGGATTAGGGGTGGGAGGAGACGGGGATGACAGAGAATGAGATGGCTGCATGGCATCACTGACTCAATGGACATGAGTTTGAGTGAACTCCGGGAGTTGGTGATGGACAGGGAGGCCTGGTGTGCTGTGATTCATGGGGTCGCAAAGAGTCGGACATGATTGAGTGACTGAACTGAACTGAACTGAGTGGAGGTGATGGAATTCCAGTTGAGCTATTTCAAATCCTAAAAGCTGATGCTGTGAAAGTGCTGCACTCAATATGTCAGCAAACGTGGAAAACTCAGCAGTGGCCACAGGACTGGAAAAGGTCAATTTTCATTTCAATCCCAAAGAAAGGCAATACCAAAGAATGCTCAAACTACCGCACAATTGCATTCATCTCACACGCTAGCAAAGTAATGTTCAAAATTCTCCAATCCAGGCTTCAGCAATATGTGAACTGTGAACGTCCAGATGTTCAAGTTGGTTTTAGAAAAGGCAGAGGAACCAGAGAACAAATTGCCAACATCTGCTGGATCATCGAAAAAGCAAGAGAGTTCCAGAAAAACACCTACATCTGCTTTATTGACTATGCCAAAGCCTTTGACTGTGTGGGTCACAATAAACTGTGGAAAATTCTGAAGGAGATGGGAATACCAGACCACCCGACCGGTGTCTTGAGAAAACTGTCAGGTCAGGAAGCAACAGTTAGAATTGGACATGGAACAACAGACTGGTTCCAAATAGGAAAAGGAGTACCTCAAGGCTGTATATTGTCACCCTGCTTATTTAACTTATATGCAGAGTACATCATGAGAAACGCTGGGCTGGAAGAAGCACAAGCTGGAATCAAGATTGCCGGGAGAAAGATCAATAACCTCAGATATGCAGATGATACCACCCTTATGGCAGAAAGTGAAGAAGAACTAAAGAGCCTCTTGATGAAAGTGAAAGAGGAGAGTGAAAAAGTTGGCTTAAAAGTCAACATTCACAAAACTAAGATCACGGCATCCAGTCCCATTACTTCATGACAAATAGATGGGGGAACAGTGGAAACAGTGACAGACTTTATTTTTTTGGGCTCCAAAATCACTGCAGATGGTGACTGCAGCCATGAAATTAAGATACTTACTCCTTGGAAGGAAAGTTATGACCAACCTAGACAGCATATTAAAAAGCAGAGACATTACTTTGCCAACAAAGGTCCGTCTAGTCAAGGCTATGGCTGACTATTCCAGTAGTCATGTATGGATGTACTATTCTAGTAGTCATGTATGGATGTGAGAGTTGGACTATAAAGAAAGCTGAGTGCAGAAGAACTGAGCTTTTGAACTGTGGTGTTGGAGAAGACTCTTGAGAGTCCCTTGGACTGCAAGGAGGTTCAACCAGTCCATCCTAAAGAGATCAGTCCCACGTGTTCATTGGAAGGATAGATGTTGAAGCTGAAACTCCAATACTTTGGCCACCTGATGCGAAGAGCTGACTCATTTGAAAAAACCCTGATGCTTGGAAAGATTGAGGGCAGGAGAAGGGGACAACAGAGGATGAGATGATTGGATGGCATCACTGACTCAATGGACATGGGTTTGGGTAGACTCCAGGAGTTCATGATGGACAGGGAGGTCTGGCGTGCTGTGGTTCATGGGGTTGCAAAGAGTTGGACACAAGTGAGCAACTGAACTGAACCGATACCTTGAAATGAATGAATTGTCAAGTAACAGCAGCAATTAAGTACATGAAATTGTATTAATGTGAATGCTTTAAATGAAATGGTTGAAAGATATGATTCCTGCCCTCAACTTTTTTTCTTTTATCTCAGAATATAAAATACCTAAAATCAAAATACTTTCTGATAACTTTATAGGGTGAGCTACTACCAAGTGCAAAATATTGATCCCATTCAAAGAAGTAAGTTAGGCTTTTTTATGCCTCCATGTCTTGGAAATTCCTGTTATTAAATCTGCTGCTTCTGATAAATTCCTAAGCTTCTCTCAAGTCAGTTCATAAGTAATTATTTCAGTGAAGCTGATTCCAATCCACTATCCCCAGAGTCATCCATCTTTCTTCTGTTCCTTTATGAAGTCCACTTCTCTCTATGAGAACAGCTTATTTCTTTCCACTAGACCAGGATTTTTCAACCGTGGTACTACTGATGTTTTCAGCTGGATTTTGTTGTCCTTTTGATGAACTGTCTGGTGAATGGTTGGGTATTTTAGCACCATTCTTAGTTTCTACCCTTTAGACACCAGGAACACGGGCTGCCTTCCATCCCTGTTGAGAATCACTACACTAAGCTAAGTGCTGTGAGGAGGCAGAAACTGTGTCTCATGCTCTGAACCCTGTACTTCATGCATGCATGGCATGTGGAAGATTCCTGATAAATGCTTTCCAATGAATGAAGCTACTTGTTTCCTCTTGAGTCAGTTTAAAGCCTTCTGTCTAAAGCTTCAACATAAAAACAGGGGAGCTGTTAAAACCCTGGTTGTAATGAAAATGTTCTTATATGAAAACTTTAAAATGCATTTTATGAACATATTTTATAAGTCAGCATTTAAATAATCCGTTTTAGTTCTTTTGAAGTGAAGTGAAGTTGCTCAGTCGTGTCCAACTCTTTGCAACCCTGTGGACTGTAGCCCACCAGGCTCCTCTGTCCATGGGATTCTCCAGGCAAGAATACTGAAGTGAGTTGCGATTTTAAGAGACTATAAAACCATGAGGTAAAGATGAGATTATATTAAAATATGCACTGGCATCAAAAAGAGCTGAAAGATGATTCCATGTACGTCTTTCTCTCACTCATACAAAAGTTACATCATTAATTTTTCAATAAATTATTTTAACAATAATCAGATCATCTGTTTCATTCAGGTATGAAGATTTAATTAATAATACAGCAACTAAAATGAACTTATATATGAACAATTATAAGATGTCTGCTAGAGACAATATGGTACAAACAATCGAGACAACTAGGTTAAAAACTCAAATAATCTTTTCCAACTACTTAAGTGTAAACTCTTCAAAAAATTGAAGTCAGAAAAAAAAAAATCAAGTCAGATAATTTGAAGTTCCTGTCTCAACAACCGTAAGTAGCTGCATTATTATTTTTTTTATTCTCAGTTCTTTTCTTGTTTCTTGATGACTGCAAGTAGCACTTTACAGTAGTCATGCATACACCATCAAAACTAATTTAATTCCAGATTTATTACAGAGCTGCTTTTTATTCATCAAGGTCATATCATGATAGCTTCACAAGCTTGGATAAACCAGGTGCTAAGCAGACACATCTCTGAGGAACCTAAGGATGTTCTCATTTGCAGTTCTCAGCATATGTTATTATTTATTGCCAAAGAAATGACTGATGAACTTTGTCATCTTTGCTCCATGTTTTTTTTTCCTCTGGCTAAAGCAGCCTGCCCTCCTCTGCGATGCCTGATCAGACCTATTTAGGATGACGTTTTTGATCACAGACATGGGGGAGTCTGAGATCTTAAGCTTTGATGAAACATTGTTCCACTATAATTTCATGGAAGGGAAACAGAGTCCAAAATTATAATTGACGATCAACAAGACAACCAAACTTATTAAGATTTTTACTATTTTTTTGACAGCATAATCTTTTAGTGCCAGAATCTGTCTAGTTTGTTTCATTTTAATATACAAGAACACTCCTATTTCAATCATTTGCTTATTAGCTAATTTGCCTTGAAGAAAAAAGTCCAGCAGGTCAAAAGATGAATTTATAGTTTAAAATATTTTCCTTATATTCTTCCATTGCTATGGTCTGCAAAATTCCTGATAATCAATTAAATTTGCACTTGAATGAGATTTTAGTATTAGAAAATACTGAAATAGCACATTGAGTACATATGAAATTAGAACATTAAACACCAGGAACAAAAATTGCATGCCTGTAGGTTTTTATTAATCACATTCCAACACCAGAGGCTGAAAGCATATCAAATCACACCAAATCTTTCGCACATGACAACCTCATTAATTATTCAACTCATTAGTATTACTAAGAAGCATGAAAAGCTCCATCAGTGCTAAGGATGTTTTCCAACTGAAAAGGTCAACCAAAAGTTTTAATAATGAAATGGAAGAGAACACTTTTCAAGGTAAATATGAAATAATTCTCTGTTATGTCTCTTGAAAATATATCCAATTCTGTTATTTGTTCATTTAAAATAAAGTATTACTAATGTATTTGTTTTGTGGTTCCAAATAAATTACCTAAAAATAATGTCATGAAATTTAAACTCCAGCTGTTTCTGTCCACCACACGAAAGTTTAACTATAATTTAATCTAAAATGTTTGAATTGAAGGAAAAGTCTAGTGATTCAAAACATATTTATTAAAACATTAACTCTGCAAATTCAGTTTCACTTCTATTATATTAATATACGCTCACATTCTCGAAACATAGTGTACTACATGAACAGAGAAACATGACCAGTGATCAGTCTGAGGGACTGTTTTGATGGCCATGTAAATATTCCCTATTTAAATAATTTTAGGTTATTCTTTCAGCTTGTACAACTTGGTTAACATTCTGAAAACTTAGATCACTGATTCAAATATTTCTAGACTTAACATTCCAGTCATAAAATATTCTTTTGTTCCTAAAACAATTTTGTTACCACAATGTAGATGAACAGGAAAAAAAAAACCAAAAACTGACTATAGATTACAGCAGAGTTTCTCTGTGCATTTAATGTTTAACTTTCAAGACAGAATTTGAAATACTGCAATTATTTAATACAGAAGAAGAAATAATTGAACTTCAATTTGTTCTAGAAGCTCTCTCAAAATTTGTAGGTTTGTGCTATATTTATACCCTTCATCTACATCTACACAAACCAAAACATTAAATCATTTGGATGTTAGTCTACATACTGCCAGACTTTAAGGTACTTAAAACACATTTAAATGTTTAATGGGAGGCAGAATGGCCAGATGATGGTCTCAGTTTTGTTAGCTTTTATGAATGTTCTGGGAAAATGTGAATACAAAAGCTTTCTCTAAAATATACAAAATATGTTTTCAATTAAGTCTTTCAACATCTATTTTCATTGAATGAAGTGTTTTGTAATAATTAATGACATTTATTTCCTATTTCTTCTGAAGAAATACTTTATACATAGGTTAGAAGGCACAAAAGTGTTTGGGAGAAGATACAGGATTATGTTCCAGGCCATCTGTAATTCCTCTTTCTACTTCCAGGTACAGATCGTTCCAGGGAGAACTTTTCACTCACCTCTTCACATCCTCCATAATTCACATACTCCCTACCCTCCTACACACTTCCTAAAGTCCTCCGATGTGAAGTTGAAGAGGAGTGTTCTAGAACTGTTTCTGGAAGTAGAACTGTTTGAATTCTTTTTGTCTTCTACTACCCATCCTAGGGGCTTCCCGGGTGGCTCAGTGGTAAAAGAGTAAGCCTGCAATGCAGGAGATGCAGGAACCATGAGTTCAATCCCTGAGTTGGGAAGATCCCACGGGTTCAATGCCTGGAGAAACCCATGGACAGAGAGCCTGGTGGGCTACAGTCCATGGGGTCACAAAGAGTTGGATACGACTGAAGCGGCTGACCACAGTAGAGCACACTCTACCTTAACTCCAGGAATGACCTCAATGGTACCATGTGGATGTCCTGAATACTTTAAGGCATACATGCGGTCTTTGTTCTAAATATGCATAAAATAAAAACATACTCTACTTTCCTTTTATCAAAGAATCCAACTCAGGAGGGATAATAGGTTCTGAATATTTCCAATGATCTACTATTCAAAATTCATAAACAACTGTGTTATGCTGTGCTAAGTCACTTCAGTCGCGTTCGACTCTCTGCGACCCTATGGACTGTAGCTCACCATGCTCCTCTGTCCATGGGATTCTCCAGGCAAGAACACTGGAGTAGGTTGCCAGGCCCTCCTCCAGAAGATTTTCTGTCCCAGGGATCAAACCTGCATCTCTTATGTCTCCTTCATTGGCCAGGAGGTTCTTTACCACTAGCACCACCTGAGAAGCCCTCATCAATCACTATATATTTTAACACACATTTATACTACACAGATGTTTACTATCACCTATATCTTTCATCTATTTAAAAATCAGAATTTTATATTTTAGTTTAGAGACATTAGTAATGGTTACTATATTACTAAAATACATGACAGTCAATCTTAAAAAGATTTTAATAAAAAAATAAGTTTATTTCTGATAAGGTTTGACCCTGGTTTAGCAAAAGAGACATTTTACAAATTGAACATACACAGTAAGGCATCCATTTTTATAGAAAAACAAAAGAAGTATTTTTCTAACAGACCCTTTCTATAAGCAACCTGTAGAATGACAAATGTGTTATAATGTGAATCCTATACAAATGTGGTATTGGCAACTCAGTGTCACTAATAATATCACGCCAGCCCAACCTCTATTACAAATTGTTTTTAGATGTTTCTAATTTCAAATGAGATGAATTCAACATGAATTGATGAAAATGCCTAAATGGATGTGTATAAAATGAAGTTTAAAAAATTTTAAGTTCACATTATAAAGCATGCCATTTTAAGTAGATATTTTTAAGAATTTCTTTTGTAGGACATAAAGGTTAGAACTCATTTTAACTTGGTGTTAATTCCTTAGGTATCAGAATCCTTAGGTGATTTTTTTTTTTTGAGTTGATTAAAGAAATCACCTACAGTACAAGTCAACTATTGTCTATATATATATATATATTTAGCACTGTCTTTCCTGTAGTAACTTTTACTATATAGTATTATTTTAGGTATAATAGTTTCGGGGCTTCCCTCGTGGCTCAGACTGTAAAGAATCCGCCTGCAGTGCAGGAGACTGGGGTTCAATCTCTGGGTCAGGAAGGTCCCCTGGAGAAGGGAATGGCTGCCGACTCCAGTATTCTTGCCTAGAGAATTCCACGGACAGAGGAGCGTGGAATCCTCACATATTTATTTTTGTTGTGATCCTCAATAAACTATATCAATTCACAGACTATTTATATAGTAAATTTTCAAAGCTGTGTACATTTTCTTTCTATTAAGGTTACATATTTTCTCTGTTTAATCTATCAGAGCATGAATGGCATCCTCTGCTCCATATTATTATGGTAAATTTTAAAACACATGGCTCACTGTTGTGCGTTGATGTTGTTTTGGCACTAAGTAATGTTCAACTCTTTTGTGACCCCACAGACTGTAGCCCACCAGGCTTCTCTGGCCATTGGATTTTCCAGGCAAGAATATTGGAGTGAGTGGCCATCTCCCACTCCAGGGGCTCTTCCTGAACCAGGAATAGAATCCTCGTCTTTACCACTAAGCCACCTGGGAAGCCCCATGGCTCACTTATTACTCTCAAATTGAAAAAAAAAACAAACAAAAAACAAAAATCAAGTGACTATGAGAATCAGTTCAGTTCAGTTCAGTAGCTCAGTCGTGTCCGACTCTCCGCGACCCCATGAATCACAGCACGCCAGGCCTCCCTGTCCATCACCAACTCCCGGAGTTCACTCAAACTCATGTCCACAGAGTCAGCGATGCCATCCAGCCATCTCATTCTCTGTCGTCCCCTTCTCCTCCCGCCGCCAACCTTTCCCAGCATCAGAGTCTTTTCCAGTGAGTCAACTCGTCGCATGAGGTGGCCAGAGTATTGCAGTTTCAGCTTTAGCATCAGTCCTTCCAATGAACACCCAGGATTGATCTCCCTTAAAATGGACTGGTTAGTTAATAACAAAAATATATGGATAGTATTCAATTATGGTATTTTCTGAGGGTATGTGGTTTATAAAATTGTGATATGATCAATCAAACTTAAATTTCTTAGACTATTTAAAATTAGGTACACAGACAGAATAGCCCTATGTACACATTTTGGTGGACAGACATCTAAAGTAGCAGCATTTTTATTAAATTACAAAAAATATTTTGATATTTACTATTTATTGCACATTTTATATGGAGAAGGCAATGGCAAGCCACTCCAGTACTCTTGCCTAGAAAATCCCATGGATGGAGGAGCCTGGTAGGCTGCAGTCCGTGGGGTCGCTAAGGGTCGGACACGACTGAGCGACTTCACTTTTATTTTTCACTTTTACACATTGGAGAAGGAAATGGCAACCCACTCCAGTGTTCTTGCCTGGAGAATCCCAGGGAAGGGGGAGCCCGGTGGGCTTCCGTCTATGGGGTCACACAGAGTCGGACACGACTGAAGTGACTTAGCAGCAGCAGCACATTTTATAAAGGACAATTTAGGGTACAATTCTACTGTAGTGTGATAGCTCATGCTATCTTTAATATAGGATGGTATTTTTCAAACTTTATTTGCAGTTGGAGGATTGTGAACTTACACGGGCATACGGAGGCATGATTTATTTTATTAGACTGAAAATGATAGAATAGGGTTAAAACAGAGAATGCCATGTAGTGAGATTATTAATAAGATATTTATTTCAGTTAAATACTCAAGTATGTGCAGGTATATGTATATATATATAACAATACATGTTTGTATATACATTTCATGTATGCTCACACAGTGTATATATGTACACATACCCACACAAATTATACATAAAAATATATAATTGTGAATACACAATTACAATAGTAAATTTAAGTGAAAAAATCTGAAAGACCAAAGTTTGAAGCATGCTGAAAAGGAAAATGACTTTACTGTTGTTTTAGGCTGTGTAAGAAGGATGGTGGGTAATAACCAAGTATGTAAAGTCTTCTAATCTATTACAAAGAAGCTGAAGAGTCTAACATACATCACGTGGGAGAAATACTGGGTTAATTAAGTGTAACCTAAATGATGTTGCACAATAAAGTAAAATGTAACATTTTTGACTTATGACATGGAGAACCTGAAAAGGTACTGAAAGAAAAAAAAACTATCAACCACAGAGAGTCCCCTCACATTGAGGAGCATTCCTGTGTAAGAGGCACTGGTACTCACCGTACTCAATCGCAGCTTTGAGCAACGCTTCAGCATGAGTGGAGCCAAATGCATTACGGACAAACCGTCTTCTTCGACGAAGATCATCTTCCCAGTAATCCAAACGCCAGAAATCATGCAATTGGCTAAGAATGGGAACATGAAAAACAAGAATAATTATTAATAATGATATATAACTGGAAACACACTTTTTCAAGTTATATGAATTAACATACTGTTTACACAATAAAATTTAAAAGCTTTGCCCACTTTCTTTTAAGGATTAAATATTATCTGGAGACCTGGGTTCAATCTCTGGGTTGGGAAGATCCCTTGGAGAAGCAAAAGGTTATCCATTCCAGTATTCTGGCCTGAAGAGTTCTATGGACTGTAGAGTCCATGGGGCTGCAAGAAGTCAAACATGACTGAGCGACTTTCACACATTCAACCCATCAAGAACGTGAATGGCATTATATATTATGGTAACTTTAACTCTTAATAACGAATGCAATTAAACCTTTATTTCTTTAGTCTCATTGGAAAATTAAGGCAGCTTTTGAGATATTTCTGTTTTACAACTGTATTTGTATACTTATGTTTCCTCTGCAAATGAACAAACTTAAAATACTAACATTCTCATATTTTAGGCATTATAACATTCAGGTCTGCTTTCCTTACAGTGTTCCTTCTTCTACTAAAAACATTAATCACTGGGAGTTTAGAACAAATGCAGCATCAAATTACAAGTATTAATGGCACAGTTTGCATTCTTTTACACTGTTTTTAACAAGGCTTGTAAATCACAGGATAGACCTCACTGCAAATAGTTTGCAATTTAATGACCATGGTTTCTTAGTAACTGAATTAAGAACTATAAAATATTGCCCACTTGGATTTGGTGGAACAATGATTAAAATAATGTGCTGAAATATTCATTGAAATAATTCCCTACTGCCCACAACAACCTGAGAAAAGTGCAATTTTATCCATTATTAATAATACTGAATTAGAGCTGCAAAAAATTCCAGTATGTGGTAATTGTCTTGGTAAATTATTATTCTAATGCTCACAGAGTCCTTAGATGATTTTATAGCTTTCAGCTAATATAAACCATTAACAATCATGGCCATCATTGGGTAACACTGTCTAAACTATGTTACACTTTAAACCAATATTAAAAATCTACGTGATATTAGAGAAAACAACTGAAATATATTTGTTGTATATCGATGGAACATTTTACGATATCACTTTTAAGTTCAATTTAGTTTCGTAAATATTAGTGATAAATGCTGCTGCTTGAAAAATCTGTTTCTCTCTGTATAGTACTTGGAGACATATACTCAAAAGATAATATCAACATTCTGACTTTCCTGAGCATCACCATTCATAAAAACATATAAAATGCTTTCACAGAAGGTTCAATTTCAGTTTTTATTTTGATATTTTATTATACAAGAACACTGTGCTTGATTAAGGCAGAAACTATACAATTTGCTCATCATCTCTCTAGCACAATGTCTGGCACATACTGTGTTTTTAATAAGCATTCGATGAATTAATTTAAAACAATTTTTTGTTACTTTGAAAATCTGCAGAAAATTATAGTCATTGAGAACAAAAATTTTACATTTTATGGGTATTTAATTTTTTCTATAACTTAATTGTAAAAGGACATGTCAATATAAGGGATACATAAAAACATTAAAATTATAATAATTTATATTTTTATATACTTGTTTTTCTAAACATATAATTTTATTTTTCTGTCAAAATGAGAATTACCTGTTGATTAATTATTACAAATAGTGTACCTCTGTCATTAATTTAAAACAGGAAATTTCTACCCTTACAAATGCAAATTAATTCTAATAGTTTGAGGAAGACCACTTGCTATATAATGATTTTCCTTAAAAGTATGTTAAATTTAAGTAACCAATTTCACGTGCAGAAACCTGATATCTGATGTTTTCACCAATTTCTAACCACAGACATACTTGACTCTATTCCTCCAATTAAATATAACTTAAAAATAAGTTGGATGAAACATATATACAAAATAAACATAACAAAATTCTGAATAGAGCGTGGAAGGTGGACAGGTTAAGGACCACAGGGCCTGAGAACAACAAAGTGGTGAGTTCCTCCCTGGTTTATTTTTTCGTCTTAGATACCCCAGATTTGGAGGCAAAGAAGCTAGCAATCCAGACAGGACAATAGG
The DNA here is from genome assembly GCF_049115385.1 of Moschus berezovskii. Classification (NCBI taxonomy): domain Eukaryota; kingdom Metazoa; phylum Chordata; class Mammalia; order Artiodactyla; family Moschidae; genus Moschus; species Moschus berezovskii. Next base: position 60,803,075 of record NC_142472.1, on the reverse strand, counting down.
TACAGACAAAAAAAAAAAAAAAGAAAAGCCCCATAAAAGCATGTTTCTCTAGCAGAAAGATGAAGAAAAGGGCACCCTAGGAAGACAGGAAACTTGATGACAATTACTGTACTCCAGCCAAACACCACAGAGAAGCTATGCCCCCCACAGACACACACTAGCAAAGGATGAGTGGGGAGTGTAGATCTGAAACCTCATGATGGTATAATGGGGCGCCCTCACATCCACACTAGGGTGGTGATATCAGAGAAAGTGAAATAAGGAGCCAGGACTCTCATCTCTGCTGGTTGCTGATCAGGCGCCCCACCCTCAAGGAGTCAGTGGAGAACATGTGGAGAGCCTGCATTTCCTTCCCCTGTGGGCAGAATGAGGCATCCTTCTCTCTTTCCTATGGATGGTATTGGAAGGAGGCACAGTACAGTTAGGACTTCTACTACTAACAGAAAGAAATGAGGCCACCCGCCAATAGTGGACACCATGTGGGGAGCTGGAACTCCTAACCCTGTCAAGCAGTAATGAAGAGTTGCCCACTTCCTAGAAGTCAATGGAAGGGAGGTGGGGAACCTAGACTGCTATCTCCACCTGGTAGTGAAGAAGCTGTCCTCCCCACCTGCCCTGGTGGAGCAACATAAGAGAAAGTCAACTAAAATAGAAGAGTTAAATGAGATAAAAATATCTCAGAAAATAATAATTTAAAACATCATGCTTTAATTTCAAATTACTTGTTATACCATGAATCTGGAAGATCTCAAACGGAATGTAAAAAGATCATCAATAGATGCCAATGCTGAGATGACAAGGATATTAGAATTTCCTGACAAGGATTTTAAACCAGCCATGATGAAAAGGACTAGGCTTCAGTGAGCAATTATGAACATAATTGATAGAAAAAAATAGAGAAAGACTCAGCAAACAGTTCCAGCAAAATAAATAAGTAAAACAGATGATGTAAAGAGGTACCAAATGGAAATTTAAGAACTATTAAATATGGTGAACAAAATAAAAAACTTAGTAGATGGGTTTAACAGAAGAATGAAGGGGACAGAAGAAAAAAAAAAAAGTTAACCAGAAGACAGAACAATAGAAATTAACCAATCTGAACAGTAGAGAGTAAAGAGACTGAAAAAAATTGAATAGAGCCTCAGAGATTTATGGATTACAACATGTAACATTTGGGTTATTGGAGTCCTGGAAGCAGATGAGAAAGAAAGCAGGACTGAAATAGAATCTGAAGAAATAATGGCTGAATACTTCCCAAATTTGAAAAAAAGAAAAACACAACATAAATAAGTACAGATTTAGGAAGCTGAGTGAACATAATAAACCCAGAGAAACATAGTAAACCCAAAGAAATATATGCTAAGACATGCTGTAATTAAAGTTCTTAAAAATAAGGACATAGGAAAATGTAAAAGGCAGTCAGAGAAAAATGACATCTCACCTATAGAGGTAAAGCAATTAGAATGACAGCATATTTCACATTCAAAGCTATGGTGGTCAGGGGAAGTGTAAAATTTTTGCTATGTGCTAAAAGAACGAAACTCCAATACTTTGGCCACTTCATGAGATGAGTTGACTCACTGGAAAAGACTCTGATGCTGGGAAGGATTGGGGGCGGGAGGAGAAGGGGATGACAGAGAATGAGATGGCTGGATGGCATCACCGACTCAATGGACATGAGTTTGAGTGAACTCCAGGAGCTGGTGATGGACAGGGAGGCCTGGCGTGCTGTGATTCATGGGGTCGCAAAGAGTTGGACACGACTGAGCGACTGAACTGAACTGAACTGAAAAGAACTGTCAACCCAGAATCCTACAAACAGTGAAAATATGCTTTAGGAATAAAGAAGAAATGAAAATATTTTCAGACAATGAAAAAGAATTTGTCAACCTCAGAACTAGTCTAAAAGAATGGGTAATGGCAATCAAACACAAGGGAAGCAAGAACAGGCTTTACTTTTCCTTGAGTGTTCTCAAAATTGAGAACACAATTTTGCTGTTGAAGCAAAAATTACAACACTGCCTGATGTGGCAGTGTTGTGCCTGAATTGTATACAGAGGTAATATTTAAAACAAATATAAATGAGGGAGGGTAAAGTGATGTGAGGGTTTCACCGATGGCTCACCTGGTAAAGAAAATGCCTCCCAAAGCAGGAGACACAAAGAATGGAGTTTTACCCCTGAATCAGGACGATCTCCTGAAGGAAATGGCAACCAACTCCAGTATTCTGGACTGGAGATTTCCATGGACAGAGGAGCCTGGTGAGCTACAGATCATGGGGTTGCAAAGAGTCTGATACAACTGTGCGCACACACACACACATGTAAAAATTTCTATACTACACTGGGACTTGTAAAATGACACCACCCGTAGACTGTGATGAGCCAAGTAGATAGAATGTAATAATTAGAGCATCACTTCATGGGAAATAGATGGAAAAACAGTGGAAGCAGTGTCAGACTTTATTTTTGGGGGCTCCAAAATCAGTGCGGATGCTGATTGCAGCCATGAAATTAAAAGACGCTTACTCCTTGGAAGGAAAGTTATGACTAACCTAGACAGCATATTAAAAAGCAGAGACATTACTTTGCCAACCAAGGTCCGTCTAGTCAAGGCTATGGTTTTTCCCGTGGTCATGTATGGATGTGAGAGTTGGACTGTGAAGAAGGCTGAGCGCCGATGAATTGATGCTTTTGAACTGTGGTGCTCGAGAAGACTCTTGGAGTCCCTTGGACTGCAAGGAGATCCAACCAGTCCATTCTAGATGAGATCAATCCTGGGTATTCATTGGAAGGACTGATGCTAAAGCTGAAACTCCAATACTTTGGCCACCTCATGTGACGAGTTGACTCACTGGAAAAGACTCTGATGCTGGATGGATTGGGGGCGGGAGGAGACGGGGACGACAGAATGAGATGGCTGGATGGCATCACCGACTCAATGGACATGAATTTGAGTGAACTCCGGGAGCTCGTGATGGACAGGGAGGCCTGGTGTGCTGTGATTCATGGGGTCGCAGAGAGTCGGTCACGACTGAGCGACTGAACTGAACTGAACTATCACAAAGACAAATTAAGAAAAACTCCATTCACAACTATGTCAAAAAGAATACTTAGGAATAAAATTAACCAAAGAAGTGAAAGACTTGTACAATGAAAACAAAGACACAGAAGAAAGAAAGTGGAGACAAAAAAAAAAAAAGGAATTATATTCCATGCTCACAGATTGAAAGAATTGATTCTGTTGAAATGTTCATATTATCGAAAGCAATCTACAGATTCAATGCAATCTCTATAAAATTACAATGGTATTTTTCACAGAAATAGAACATAGAATCCTAAGATTTGTATGGAACCACAAATGGCCCAAATAGACAAAGCAATCCTGAGAGAGAGCTAGCAAAGCTGGAAGCATCATGCTTCCTGACTTCAAACTATATTACAAAAAAAATACGAACAAAGACATATGATATTGACATAAAAACAGACAGACAACTTAATGAAACAGAATCGAGAGCCCAGAAATAAATCGACATATTTATTTATCTCAGTTAATTTATGGCCAAGGAGCCAAGAATACACAATGGAGAAAGGACAGTCTCTTTGAAAAATGGTACTGGAAAAACTGAACAGCCACATGGAAAGAATAAAACTAGACCAATCTTACATGATACATGAAAATTAACTAAAAATGAGTCAAAGGTTTTAAAACCTAAGACCTGAAACCGTAAAACTCTTAGAAGGAAACACAGGCAGTAAGCTCCTTGACATCTGTCTTGGCAATGAGTTTTTGAATTTGATATCAAAAGATCCCCTGGTGGCACTAGTGGTAAAGAACCTGCCTGCCAGTGTAGGAGACATAAGAGACATGGGTTAGATCCCTGGGTCAGGGAGATCCCCTGAAGAAAGACAAGGCAACCCACTCTAGTATTCCTGCCTAGAGAATCCTCACAGACAGGGGAGACTGGAGGGCTGCAGTTCATAGGGTCAGAAAGAGTTGGATATGACTGAAGTGACTTAGCACACATCAAAAGCAAAGGCAATAATAAAAACAAACAAATGGAACTAAATCAAACTAAAAAGTTTCTGCATAGAAAAAAAATTAATAAAATGAAAAGGCAGCCTACCAAATCATAAAAAATAGTAGGGAACCATATATCTATATCTGATGAGAGGTTAATATCCAAAATGTATCATGAACTTGTAAAACACAAAACAACAACAAAAACACCAAACAACCTGATTGAAAAATGGGTAGAGGATCTGAATAGACCATAATAATAATAGTAACATTTTCATCTGTAATTTCTAAAATCTAAAATCTTTTTTTTTTTGAGGGAAGTGGGAATTGAGAAAATTTAAATATTTGTTCTCTGATTTGTTCTTCTCGTATTTTCCCTATTTTCTATGTGGAAATTATCTTGATATTACTGAGAGTACAGTATTTGATCATTTGCAGGATTTTCAATATTTGAACAGACATAAACTCTTTTAAAAACCCCAACATTCTGTTTCTTTTGAATCATGCTTGTTTTTCGGTTTATAACTTAAAGATAGTATGAGTACAAGACAGGTACTGAGAGTTGTGCTTTCAACTCTGAGTAAACAGTATCATCCATTAAAATGAACATTCACTTATTTAGTTCTCTCCTTTCTTCAATGTTTTCATTCAAAAATATATTTACTGAGTACTTATCCTGTATTAGGCCATGTTCCTGGTGTTGAAGATATATTATAGCAGCTTAATATGTATAAGATATATTCCTTTCCTTTTATTCTCACTCATACGTTATTCACCCTGCTTTCTCACTGAAATTGAATATGTATTATTGACCCTTTAACTAAATCACTCCTCTACCACACCTCTTATTTAATATTTCAACAGATGCATTTATATATTCTTTTGTAACATGTGAACTATTCCAGAGAAAAATATAATAGAGACTACTCTAATTTTTAAATTTTTAATTAAAACATAATTAATTAAAAAAATTTTTAACTTTACTCTAAGTTTTCAATAAGTTTTAACCTTATATGTGATTAATAACTTGCAAGCGCCATCAAAAATTTTTACTCTGTGATGTACCTATTTAGGTCACTGAATGTTGACTACTCTAAGAGATTCTTTTAATACCTTACACAAGGTCAACGAGCAATTCTTTTCTTGAAGGAGAGCTCGTTTAGATTTCCTGCACTCGGAGAGCAGTCGGGTGGACACAGAGGACCCATTGTGCCATCTCTCTCATGGTTGTACAGGTAGTCATGCTGCACTGAAATTTCACTTGTATGTGCAAGTTTATAGCAGCTATGATCTCATATGTGATACCTCTAATGATGTCAGCTGGGAGGATGAATGTGCTATCATACGTACTATTTCCCAATATTTATTTATTTTGGTCCTTATAGCTTTGCTTTGCCTTTCAACACTGACTTGTAGAAACACTGAGCATTATATATACATTTTATTCATGACTGTGATTTTACAAGTATAGTACATAATTGCCAGAAAAGAGGAGGTAGAGTGCCAGTAATTAAAGAAGGGAAGATTCCCAGTTAGGTTATATTATGATAATTAACGTCACTATCAATGTAACAGTGTTCACTAATTGGAATTTGGTGTTATTTTAGCACAAATAGGGTTCAGGAATCATCATTTTTCTCCAGGAAATTTTTGATAGTTACATTTTAGACTTATTAGAATGCACTCACTTTTCTTAAAAAGGATATCCCCCCTCCCCATCTCCCACCCTGGCCAGGAATCAATCACCTTCGTAAGCTAGAAGGAAAAATGAATTTACCTGGTAAGGCATAAATGAACAGTTAATTGGTTACTTGATATTTGATAACAAAAACTATCCAGCAGAGCAGACAAAACAGTAAAAGGAACAAAAGAATATTTTGCTAAACATACACACAAAATACAGTCAGAACTGAATTTTGGCTTGGTTAAAGAACTGGTGGTGATCACTTGAGCTCAAGATTTCTGGGCATGACCTAATTATGTCAAGATGGTCCAAAAACACAAATGCTAACACACTAATAGTTAAAAAATTGTTATCCTCTCCTCCTCTAAACACACTGTAGATGGTAGTCCTCCATCTGTTTGGAAATAAAATGTCAGATGTGAGTCACTTCCAGACAAAAGTTTTAAGAGTCAGTGAGAATTTATTGTGTTTCCCTCCTTTTGCTGCAGCCTACAAGAAAACAAGCACTGATGTGGAGTCTCCATCATTTTCCATCCCTGAGTGACTTCAACGTGCAGAGCTTCCCTATTGTCCCAGGCTGAACATGTAGCATGAACGAGAAATAAACCTTACTTGTGTTAACTGAGATTTACAGAAGGGCCAGTATTTACTGAGAGATTATGGTATTCCAGGTACTGTATGTATTAAATCATTTACTCTCCATAAAATCCCTTTGAGATAAGTGAACTCATTTTACAAGTGAAGAAATGGAGGTGCAGGAAGCTGAATGGCATGCCCAAGATTAAGCAACCAGTAGGTGGCAGAAGTATCTGTCCTCACCCCAGCTGACTTCCTAGCTCACACCACACTACCTCTAACAGTAGAGAGAGCAAACAACAAATGAACCATCTTGAGGATATTACTCTCAAATCATCAGCACAGCTGTTTACTGCTTCTGTATAACCAGAACTAATTATTCTAAATGAAAAATGATACCTGAGAAGTACATAGAATGTGCTTTGTCTATTCTGTAAGGCCATTCATTTAGTCCAACAGATATTAAACACCTATAAGCCAGGCTGTAAGTCAAGTACTAGACATGTATGCTGCTTCTGCTGCTAAGTCGCTTTAGTCATATCTGACTCTGTGCGATCCCACAGACAGCAGCCCACCAGGCTCCCTTGTCCCTAGGATTCTCCAGGCAAGAATACTGGAGTGGGTTGACATTTCTTTCTCCAATGCATGCATGCATGCATGTTAAGTCGCTTCAGTCGTGTCCGACTCTGTGAGACGCCATGGACTGTATCCTCTGTCCACGGGATTTTCTAGGCAAGAGTACTGGAGTGGGTTGCCATTTCCTTCTCCATAGATGAATATAAAGACATGATTCCTATCTTTGTGCAGCTTTCAGTGCATTTCATAATGTAAATAAATTTACAGGTTTTTTTTTTTGTAAAGTGTTAAAAAGGAAAGAGATGAGATATTCTCTTTAATAAAAATGGGGGAAAAATTTACTGTATAAATGGATGTTCCAGTACACAAGCATGAATATGCCAATGAAACATAATTACAAAGTATGTTGGAAAAACAAATTCTTTATTTATTGGCACTCAGTCCTCCTCTGTAAGAAAAATCATCAACCTTTTATTTAACATGTCTGGTATGCTATTGAGTCAATTCCTATGATCTGTATAACATCAACGTTATGTGTATGTACACACACACACTCTAAAATATAAATCAACATAAATAAATTTGACATAAGTCTAGCTGTTAGTACTGTTCTGACCCTCCTATGTATTACTAAGCACTTCTCCCAAAGTTTCATTTCTCTGACACTTTTACATCCTCTCTGACCTGAGGCTGTGTATTATATTTGATGGTTTAAATGACAAAGTGATTGGTGATACTTCTGAAAAATGCATCCTTCCTGTCTTTGAAAAGTGTACCCTCACTTCCTGACACTCTAAAGTCAGTTTACAAAGCCAAATCCTAGACTTTGTTCAAGCGTTTTCAAGCCAAGCTAGTTTGTTCCCTCTCCCTGCATTACTGAACCTGGAAGGAAAGATACGATTCCAAATACATCATGGGGGATGCATTCCAACGTCTGTCTATGTCATTTGTTCCCATGCATACCAGTGGGGAGTAGTTACTGTCAATGATTTTTGAGACACTCTCTGAAACATTTTGGATTCACAGAGAGGGAGACAGTGATTGATGATTGTATGTGAATTAAACCAGGCTTCCAATTAAATTTAATGAAGCTTTAAATGGAAAAAAAAAAAGTGACTATTATTAACCTGGTCGGGAAGACCACCTGGAGTAGGAAATTGCAACCTGCTTCGGTCTTCTTGCCTGGAAAATTTCATGGACAGAGGAGTCCGGCGGGCTACAGTCCATGGGGTCACAAAGAGTCAGACACAACTGTGCAGCTGAGCACGCACACACATGTAGATTGCACAAGCCATACTTAATCACGAGAAAAGTTTTGTTAGCAGCCAAATCAAACACCTTAAAGGCATGAAGAAGAAAGTGAGTAGGAAAGTAAACGTTTTGCTTAAAATTTAGTTTCCATTACAGGTTTCTTACTTTAATCAGAGTTAAGTCTAACTTTCTCTTAATGTTGCTACTCTTCAGGATGGTTCCATGGGTAGCTTATGCTACCCTCTCTCTTCCATTTCCCTTGTATTGTTTACTGCAGTGACAATCTGTTAAACTTCTTTTCATTATGTTTCCTCCTAATTTACATTTTTTAATCAAAAAAAAAAGAGAAAAAGGTAGTATCATTTGGTTATAGTATAACAGTATAATCTTAGTCCTAGTGCATGAAAATTAAAACCTTTCAGCATAAAATACACTGCACAAGAAAACCCTTAGTTTATTCAAGGTGACCTTTGGAAAAGCCACAGTGATGTTGCCCAGTAATTTTAAAAAGATATATTTATACTGCAAATTTGAAGGTAGACAGATGTCTATTTGATAAAGGGCAGACAAATCATTCAAGAAAATATCATTCTGTCCTTAAAGTAATTAATCATATCTTATGGCTTATATTTTTTTTATTGATTATTGTTGAATGAAAAGTCTCCTAATTGAGTACTGTATGTTTTATTTGATTCTCTAATTTGCATTTTTCTTTCTTCAGGGAAAGCAGCTTTTTCTAGGACAAAAATTTTTAGGTGACCCTTTTGCTTTTGGGGTACACCAACACTCCTTATGAGCCTGTTTTTTTTTTTTTTTTTGGTATTGTAAGGAATACAGTGGTTTTGAGTCTTTAAGGGATAGTTTTCCATGTGAAAATGAGATGAGAAACATAAGCCCCTAAGCATCTGGTCAGGTTCTCTATACTTTTGGAAGACACAAGAGCAGCTACTTTAGGTGTGGTATCCAAGAAATTGGGCTCAATCCTTACAAAATACTTATTTACAGTGTTTGTAAATTCTGAATTTCCACTGAAGGAAGAGGAACAAATACAGGCATCGAGTATCTAGCAGAGAGGTAGAGTTGGTTCCTGAGCTTTCTGTAACCAAAAGCTGAAAAGGAAGGGCCTCCCCATTGGAGTCTTATTAACTCCTTTCTTGTAAGGGTTACCTTTACCAACGAGGTCGCCTGGTGAAATCAGAAGAGGCGTTCAGTTCGGTCGTTAAGTTGTGTCCGACTCTTTGTGACCCCATGGACTGTAGCATGCCAGGCTTCCCTGTCCATCATCAACTCCCAGAGCCTACTGAAATTCATGTCCATTGCGTCGGTGATGCCATCCAACCATCTCATCCTCTGTCATCCGCTTCTCCTCTCCCCTTCAATCTTTCCCAGCATCAGGCTCTTTTCCAATGAGTCAGTTCTTCGCATTAGGTGGCAAAGTATTGGAGTTTCAGCGTCAGCATCAGTCCTTTCAATGAATATTCAGGACTGACTTACTTTAAGATGGACTGGTTTGATCCCTTTCAGCCCAAGGTACTCTCAAGAGTCTTCTCCAACATCACAGTTCAAAAGCATCAATTCTTCAGCGCTCACTGGAAAAACCATACTTTTGACTAGGCGAACCTTTGTTGGTAAAGTAATGTCTCTGATTTTTAATATGCTGTCTAGGTTGGTCACAGCTTTTCTTTCAAGGAGAAGGTGTCTTTTAATTTCATGGCTGCAGTCACCATCTGCAGTGATTTTGGAGCCGAAGAAAATAAAGTTTCTCACTGTTTCCATTGTTTCCCCATCTATTTGCCATGAAGTGATGGGACCAGATGCCATGATCTTAGTTTTCTGAATGTTGAGTTTTAAGCCAACTTTTTCACTCTCCTCTTTCACTTTCATCAAGAGGCTCTTTAGATCTTCTTCACTTTCTGCCATAAGGGTGGTGGCATCTGCATATCCAAAGTTATTGATATTTCTCCTGGCAATCTTGATTCCAGCTTGTGCTTCATCCAGCCTGGCATTTTGCATGGTGTACTCTGCATATAAGTTAAATAAGCAGGGTGACAATATACAACCTTGACATACTCCTTTCCTGATTTGGAACCAGTTTGTTTTTCCATGTCCAGTTCTAACTGTTGCTTCTTAACCTGCATACAGATTTCTCAGGAGGAAGGTAAGGAGGTCTGGTATTCCCATCTCTTTAAGAATTTTCCACAGTTTGCTGTGATACACACAGTCAAAGGCTTTGGTGTAGTCAATAAAGTAGATGTTTTTTGGAACTCTCTTGCTTTTTCGATGATCCAACGGATGTTGGCAATTTGATCTCTGGTTCCTCTGCCTTTTCTAAATCTAGCTTGAACATCTGGAAGTTCATGGTTTATGTACTGTTGAAGCCTGGCTTGGAGAATTTTGAGCATTACTTTGCTAGTGTGTGAGATAAGTGCAGTCGTGTGGGAGTCTGAATAATCTTTGGCATTGCCCTTCTTTGGGACTGGAATGAAAACTGACCTTTTCCAGTCCTGCGGTCACTGCTGAGTTTTCCACATTTGCTGGCATATTGAGTGTAGCACTTTCACAGCAGCATCTTTTAGGATTTGAAATAGCTCAACTGGAATACCATCACCTGCACTAGCTTTGTTGGTAGTGATTCTTCCTAAGGCCGACTTGACTTCGCACTCTAGGATGTCTGGCTCTAGGTGACTGATCACAGCATTGTGGTTATCTGGGTCACGAAGCTCTTTCTATGTATTCTTGCCACCTCTTCTTAATGTCTTCTGCTTCTCTTGGGTTCATACTGTTTTTGTCCTTTATTGTTATCATCTTTGCATGAAATGTCCCCTTGGTATCTTTAATTTTCTTGAAGAGATCTCTAGTCTTTTCCATTCTACTGTTTTCCTCTATTTCTTTGCACTGATCACTGAGGAAGGCTTTCTTATCTCTCCTTGCTATTCTGTGGAACTCTGCTTTCAGATGCATATATCTTTCCTTTTCTCCTTTGCCTTTACCTTCTCCTCTTTTCTCAGCTTTTTGTAAGGCCTCCTCAGACAACCATTTAGCCTTTTTGCATTTCTTTTTCTTGGGGATGTTCTTGATCACTGCCTCCTGTACAACGTCATGAGCCTTGATCCACAGTTCTTCAGGCACTCTAACAGATCTAATCTCTTGAATCTATTTGTCACTTCTACTGTAAAATCATAAGGGATTTGATTTAGGTCATACCTCAGTGGTCTAGTGGTTTTCCCTACTTTCTTCAATTTAAGTCTGAATTTGGCAATAAGGAGTTCATGATCTGAGCCCAGAGGCAGAGAGGCAGGCTTGCAACAGCCAGAGCTGGAAGGCAAAGTGTTGTTACAATCTCAGGCCCAGAGCCAGCATCTTCCACTAAACTGTGAGCAGGCTCCCAGCTGCTAACCACAGCTTCCTGAGATCCTGGATGATTGACATCCACCAGGAGGGTCGCAACCTGAGATCAGCTCTCTGGAGGAGACACATGGCACACCCAGGAAACTAAGTGGCTGGGACTGGGGAAGTGATTAAGACGCATGGTACACCTGGGACAGTGTGCTCACCAAACACCTGTTGTCTGAGCTGCTCAGACCTGGGAAGGGCACAAAACCCTTGCCCAACCCACAGAGACTGAGCCAGAACTGTGTCTGAGTGTCTCCTGTGGAGATTTGGGTCAGCAGTGGCCTGCCACAGGGGATCTGGGTGCAGCAGACCTGGGTATGGCATAAGCCCTCTTGGAGGAGGTCGTGATTAACCCCTCCATAGAACCACCAGAACTTACAGAGGACTGTGGAAACAGATTCTTGGAGGGCACAAACAAAACCTTGGGGGAACCAGGACTCAAGAGAAAGGAGCAGTGACCCCACAAGAAACTGACACAGACATGCCCATGAGTGTCCAGGAGTCTCTGGCAAAGGTGTGGGTCAGCGTTGGCCTGATTGAGGGTCGGTCACTGAGTGCAGCAGTGCCTGCTTGGGACCTTTTGAAGGAGGTCACCATTATCTTCCTTACCTCCATCATAGTTTGGCTTCAGGTCAAGCAACAGGGCGGGAACACAGCCCCACCCATCACCAGAAAATTGGATTAATGATTTACTGAACATGGCCCCCCAAAAATAAAAAGACGCTTACTCCTTGGAAGGAAAGTTATGACCAACCTAGATAGCATATTAAAAAGCAGAGACAATACTTTGCCAACAAAGGTCTGTCTAGTCATGGCTATGGTTTTTCCAGTGGTCATGTACGGATGTGAGAGTTGGACCGTGAAGAAAGCTGAGTGCCAAAGAAATGATGCTTTTGAACTGTGGTGTTGGAGAAGACTCTTGAGAATCCCGTGGACTGCAAGGAGATCGAACCAGTCCATTCTAAAGGAGATCAGTCCTGGGTGTTCAATGGAAAGACTGATGCTGAAGCTGAAACTCCAAAACTTTGGCCACCTCATGAGAAGAGTTGATTCACTGGAAAAGACTCTGATGCTGGGAGGGATTGGGGGCAGGAGGAGAAGGGGATGACAGAGAATGAGATGGCTGGATGGCATCACAAACTCGATGGACATGAGTTTGAGTGAACTCTGGGAGTTGGTGATGGACAGGGAGGCCTGGCGTGCTGTGATGCATGGGGTCGCAAAGAGTCGGACACGACTGTGCGATTGAACTGAACTGAAACGAACATGGACCCACCCATCAGATCAAGATCCAGTTTCTCCCACAGTCAATCTTTCCCATCAGGAAGATTCCATAAGCCTCTTATCCTTACCCATCAGAGGGCAGAGAGAATGAAAACCACAATCACAGAAAACTATCCAAACTGATCACACTGACCACAGCCTTATCTAACTCAATGAAACTATGAGCCATGCCGTGTAGAACCACTCAAGACAAACAGGTCATTTTGGAGAGTTCTGCCAAAACGTGGTTGACTGAAGAAGGAAATGGCAAACCACTTCAGTATTTTTGCCTTGAGAAGCCATGAACAGTAAGAAAGGGCAAAAAGGTATGACACTGAAAGATGAACTCCCCAGGTCAGTAGGTACCCAATATGCTACTGGAGGAGTAAAGAAATAATTCCAGAAAGAATGAAGAGACGGAACCAAAGCAAAAACAACACCCAGCTGTGGATGTCATGGGTGATGGAAGTAAAGCCTGATGCTGTAAAGAACAATATTGCATAGGAACCTGGAATGTTAGGTCCATGAACCAAGGCAAATTGGAAGTGGTCAAACAGGAGATGGCAAGAGTGAACATCGACATTTTAGGAATCAGTGAACTTAAATGTACTGGAATGGGTGAATTTAACTCAGATGACCATTATATCTACTACTGTGGGCAAGAATCCCTTAGAAGAAATGGAGTAGCCATCACAGTCAACAGAAGAGGCGTGGTTCCAGCAAATAAGTGGAAAGCTTTTATGATAAAATAGTTTAAAGGACATCTTCACTTTTATAACTTTCACTTTCTATACCTTTTCACTTTATTCACATTTGCTAAAAAATAGTGGTTCCAACATCATGAACAATTAAATAAGGAGGCAGGGCTGGAGAGTAGAGAAATCAGTTCCAAAAAGAAACAATACAAAAAAGAGCTTTATTCAATGAGCTCTCTGGGACCCACATGATTAGCAAATAGGGTGAACTGCATTTTCACTCTTTGTCTTTGCTTCTTTAACCAACATTTTTTCTGACTCATTCTGTATTTATTACTTATTTTTGGGCAATAGCATACAAGCTTTTTAGTGCATCTTTCCACTTCTTTATGAATTTTCTTCCTTTTCCAGTAGAGCTAGTCTCAATTTAAAGAAATCTTAGGGCAGAAATAATTACTTTTATTTTAATTAGGCAAACTGTAAAGTTACTCATGACACATTTAATTCTATAAAGCAATTATCCCACTTGCAGAAAGGAGATATTCTTTCATCTTAATAATTACTGTTGTGGTGGATAGGCTTAAATAATTTTAGAAGTAATTAAAAATTATTTCCCATAAGACTTCAGAAATTGATCACTATAAGAAATTACACAGGAAAGAATTTGCTTAACTTTGAGGAAATTCTTATGATAAACTGTACAATTTTCAATTATCTTTAAAACTGTATCTATCACTATAAAGTAAATGTTTTCAATGACATAAAAAATTTCACATGAAAGATGTATTAGTTACATAACACTTACATGCCTGGTATTATTTAAAATGAAGTTTATGATTTCACTGTTACATTTTCTAAATCTTGGTTCATTTATAAAATGGGGATAAATAAACCTACTTTATAGAATTGTTGCAAAGAAGGCATTTAGCGTTTGGCCCTGTGCATGGTACAAAGAAGTAAGCAGCAGTAGCAAGAGGCAGAAAATCCAGCCTTGCCTCTCACTCAGGTCAGTGACAGCTTGTCTTGAGTATTAGTTTCTTATCTATGTGGGCATAATAGTTCTCATTAAAGCTCTTTGTTCAGTGCTTGCTACAAGTCCACCAATAAATAATAATTATATCAGCTCTTATACCAATTGGATACAGTTATGTATTTCTATTAAACAAGTTTGCCAGAAATTCAGATATATTTTTGAAAGGTCTAGCAATCTTTAATCCAAGTAGCGACAGTTATGCAGAAGTAACAAACCTTTTATCATCCTCTGCAGGGTCCCTGGAGTGTTCCTCTTTCCAATATCATCACCCCTACTGCATTATTTAGAACCTCGGTTTCCCTCAAAGTGTCCCCCAAACCTGTGCTGTTCATTCCTAGTCATACGCTATTCCTTTCATTTAAATGTACATGCTCATCCAATTAGAAATTAATTCTTTGTGATGTTTTGGATCGTTTTGTATCATATGCCATTATTCTCCAAAACAGTCTTGCTTGTAAATTTGGCAATTAAATATTTGACTGTATTCTGGCAGATCTCAACTTTTCATTTCATCGTGTATTTATACCTAGACTCTCTTACTAGAATGTAAACAAGACACTAGAGTTTCTGTACACTGCTTCGCAAGTCTAAGGTACTTTAGAAGAGTTTGCAAATAATAGATAAAAAATAATACTTGTTAATTTAATTGTTCCCTCATGGTGTTTTCATGTAATAAAATTAGATTTAACTTAATTTTACTAAATCTTTATTTACTTATTTATTTTTTGGTCACGTCTGCATGGCATGTGGGATCTTAGCTCCCCAACCAGGGAACGAACCCATGCCTTCTTCATTGGAAGTACTGAGTCTTAACCACTGGACCACCAGGAAAGTCCCTAGATTTAACTTTTAAAACAAAATTATAACAATGACAAGTCTTGAAAAGCAGAGCAAGGCTACCAATTACTAAACATGCTAATAAATTTTAACAAAACCATACATGTTTTTTTGTCTTTTACACCAATACATACTAAGTGGGGTGGAAGAAGTTATCAAAATCTCTTAGAGGCTTATCATGCTTAGTAGAAGCAATGATTTGCCAGTGACATATTTAATCCAAATAGAAAAATAGAACAGCAAATTTAAAACATGGTGACAGATTAGTGAGCTTTGTGAAATTTGTTTTATGGTACATGATCATTTCAGTAATCAAACACAAGTTGGTCCATTTGTATTTGATTCATTCTGTTATTTGTGAGGCATGCCAAGAAAAATGTTCCGTCCAAAAACAGTTATCTAACACATATATTTTAAATTAATTGAAAAAGTATGTTTACTTGTTTCACAATTAAATTTTTATTTACAAAAGCTTTTAACTCTGTTGACACTCAATTTTGCCTGTTCAGAAAACAACCAACCCTACACCCGCTCTACTTTTTTTCCCCTATAAATATCAGTCCTTAAAAATATGAAACCATTTTTCCAAGTGATCTTCCTTCCCTGATTTATATTTGTCACACTAACAGAGAATAAAGCACCTACTAGTTGCATAAAAATATAGCAAACCTTTCATGTATCAGTTCAGTTCAGTCGCTCAGTCGTGTCCCACTCTTTGCCACCCCATGAATCACAGCACGTCAGGCCTCCCTGTCCATCACCAACTCCCGGAGTTCACTCAAACTCATGTCCATCGCATGTCCATCGCTTTGAGATGCCATCCAGCCATCTCATTCTCTGTTGTCCCCTTCTTCTCCCGCCCCCAATCCTTCCCAGCATCAGAGTCTTTTCCAGTGAGTCAACTCGTCGCATGAGGTGGCCAAAGTATTGGAGTTTCAGCTTTAGCATCAGTCCTTCCAATGTATATTTACCCTTAATTCTCATTAATATAGATATTAATAAATATTTTAAAACTGTATTCACAAAAGAGGAATAATTATGTCACTATTTTAAAGCTAATATTTAAGAATAACATTTAAGTTTGAATTCAATTTTACTGTTCAGATAAAATGTTTTTCCAAAGGGTAGCATAACATGTGTGTTTATATAATTTAAGTATATTTAAATGTTCACCTCAGTGTTCATGATTCAGTTATTAGAATTATATTTAAATTTTCTATTAAAATAAAATATTTGAAAATTTTCTTACTCTTTTTTTTGAGTGGCTATAAACTATTTCACCAATTTGGATAAGTTTCTTGAGTTAAATTTTACTTTTTTTGTTTATTTTGACTCGATTTTCAAAATATAAATGGTTTATGTAAATTTAATAACTAGGACACACTAATAAAAGATTTGTTCTACACATCCTTTAGTTATGGATGGACAGTTATTACTCAGTATTTAATAAATTTCATATTTCCTCCTTTACATAAAGGTGGTTTATATGCTTAAAACAATAACATAATATCATGACTAGGAAAACAGCATATAGCTCACAATCCACTAATCCATATCTATTGATTTGACCTTCATTGGAGGCTATTTTGAATATAAGTATAAATAATGAGGATAAAGTGATGTAGCATTTAGTTGATAATAAATGACTTCTGTCTTCCCTAAAACCATATTCTTTCTAAAATAGATATGATTGATTAATGAACTACTGAAAGATGGCAACAACCCTTTATAAAACATTGAAACATTTTTCTCCTACAATTGCCTCAAGATAGAAGCAGAGACTTGACAAATGTTTTAGAATACTGTTCCATATAGAAAAAAAACTCAATTAACAAAATGTTAGGGGCTCTAGTGAAGAGTTTTCTATGTAAGTTGAAAGCTGCATTAAACATCCCAACTCAACATCCCAAACTCATTTGACCATGTAATACTTTACTCACGTAACACTTCTTGACAGCCCTTGGGTCATAATTTGGAATATGTTGTAGAGATCTAGTGATTTTTCATTTACAACCACCAGGTGCTATAAGCCAGGACTGATCAGTGTTAGCTCGCTCATGAAACCTCCTACTTGCTCACGAGGACAGAGACTTTCCTGTCTTGATCACTGCTATGTCCTCAGTCCTCAGAAATAACCTGTGTTACAGCGCCTGCTTTCAGTGACTACCATCCTCCAGTAACTGTGCTAAGAGTTAGGCTAACAGGGGTTAGTAAAGAGTATTTCCTACTTGAGAAACTTACAGCCTTGTGGAAGAGGACAAAGGTATAAACAATTACAATATAATGTGGTGAGTGATATCTGAATGAAATGCTTTGAGGACAAATGAGAATTTGCCTGGAGAGGTCAGGGAGAGATGATGCTAGCAATAAGCCTTTAAATTAATAAAGAAGGATGGACCAGGTGAACAAGGAAAGGGGAGGTATGGATCCTGTGCTACAGTCACACTAAATAACCCTAAAGCCTCTAAGAACTGATTTCTTAGTGATTTTCTCCCTTTCTTCTAACACTGGAGTGCTTCATAAATAAATGAATGGATAAATGAATTTTGGTTCAGTGAGACTTGAGATTATGTCAAACCTTCCATAATTTGAATCCCATCCAAATCTTCCCAGGGACTTTCCAGTCTATAAATTCCAGATTGGAAGTGGTGATATACAGAAAAGAAAGGTTACTGTGAATTTGAAGCAGCAGCAGAAGGAAGGACTGAGCCAGATTACAGATAGCATCTAGGCCTGTATGCACTTTAATCATCTTCAATATTCTGAATTCTGAAGTTTCCCCCCCCCCATTGTCTTTCCCAAGATTGTGCTATAATGCTTTAAAATTATATCATTTTTCTTGCTCTGAAGAAAACATAGTATGCTACATGTCTCTCTTTTCTTTTTTGTGACACTCTTTGAGCTAATGTTTTCTGAGTAACAAATATGAATCAGGCATCATATTATATCATCTAATCCTTACAACAGTTGTATAGGGCATATATATATTAATCCCAAAGTTCACAGATAAGGAGAGGGAGGGTCAAGAACTCTCACACCAAGCCCAACCAGGCAGGTTCAGTATTCAATAAACACACATTTAATTTAATGACCACTCCAGAATAGGCACTTTTTCTAGGAGGTAGGGATACAGTAATGATTAATACTGAAAAGGTCTCTGTCCTTATGGAATTTACATTTTCATATAGGAAACAGACAATAAGTATGCAAAAATTAATAATAAGAGTTATGATGAAAACAAAGTTATGGGGTTTAAAGTGACTGTGTTACACACAGTATATTTAGGGAAATGCTCTACGGGAAGGTAACATATGAGCAGGTATCTCAGTGTAGAGAAGAATCCTGTCATCCAAAGATAAAAGATAACAGCATTCTAGACAGTAGGGAGAGCTAGCTTAGAAGGCATCACATTGGATATGAGCTTGCATGTTTCAGCACAGAAAGGATGTTAGTGTGACTTATAAGAGGACCAAATGTGTCCTGAAATTAGGCAGGTGCAGGATTATTTAGTGTCTTGAAGGAATCTCTGGAAGATTTTAAGAAAGTAGCAGTGATAAAATCTGATTTACCCTTTATGTCCTTCTGGCAGCTGTGTGAAGGAAAAAATGACCCTAAGCTAGTGTGGAAGCTGAAAAGCAGGTTAGGGGGATGATGGAAAAGCTGAGATGGAAATAGCTGTGGTAGGCAGCACTGGAACTTGAGAGAAGACATCAGATTTGGGATATATTTTACAGACAGGGCCAACAGGACTTGCTAACATAATACAGATGCAGAGGAAGGGTACTGAGTGGTGAGGAAAAGAGAAGAATGAAAAATCACTCCTAGCTGGAGGTATAAGCTCCCAACAACAAATTGAATCTTTCACAGATAACAATCATTAAGATCACAGCAAACCAGAAACAACAACAACCTGAGAGCTGTGGATAGTAAAGAAAAACTGTGATTTTGGGAAAGTGTTAAAACTAAAGAAACTGGTCAATATGAGGTGAGGTCTTCATTTTTGAGGGTTTGTCTCCAGGGTAGCTACAGTCATAGCATCTATGCAGGGTGACTGAAACTCTGATAGAAAGCTTGCTCCTGGAAATAGGTATAACAAGGAGCTTGAGGTAGAATGTTGGAGAGTGAGGTGGGAACTATGGAAAAGAGAGTGCCTGAGAAGGAGAATGACAAACTCTTTATGTTTAAATCCTGTTCAAGTCTTTTGCTGGATCATGAACCATAAGACAGAAAAAGTAGCATGAACTAAGATCTTAGCCACAACCCACTGTAGTTGTTCAGTTGCTCAGTCATGTCCGACTCTTTTGAACCCCATGAACTGCAGCACACCAGCTTTCCCTGTCCTTCACTATCTCCTGAAGTCTGCTCAAACTCATGTCCATTCAGTCAGTGATTTCATCCAACCATCTCATCCCCTGTTGCCCCCTTCTCCACCTGTCCTCAATCTTTCCCAGCATCAGGGTCTTTTCCAATGAGTAGTTCTTTGTATCAAATGGCCAAAGTATTGGAGCTTCAGCTTCAGCATCAGTCCTTTCAATGAATATTCAGGGTTGATTTCCTTTAGGATTGACTGGTTTGATCTCCTTCCTGTCTAAGGGACTCTAAATTCTCCGGTACCACAGTTCAAAAGCTTCAATTCTTCAGTGCTTAGCCTTCTTTATGGTTCAACTCTCATATCCATACACAATTACTGGAAAAACCATAGCTTTGACTATATAGACTTTTGTCAGCAAAGTGATGTCTCTGCGTTTTAATATGCTGTCTAGGTTTGTCACTGCTTTTCTTTCAAGGAGCAAGTGTCTTTTAATTTTGTGGCTGTAGTCACTGTCTACACTGATTCTGGAGCCCAAGAAAATAAAATCTGTCACTGTTTCCAATGTTTCCCTATCTATTTTCCATGAAGTGATGGAACCAGATGCCATGATCTTCTTAGTTTATTGAATCTGAGTTTTAAACCAGCTTTTTCACTCTCATCTTTCACCCTCATCAAGAGGCTCTTTAGTTTGTCTTTGCTTTCTGACATTAGAGTGGTATCATGAGTGTATCTGAGGTTGTTGATATTTCTCCCAGCAATCTTGATTCCAGCTTGTGAGTCATCCAGTCAGGCATTTCACATGATGTACTTTGCACAGAAGTTAAATAAGCAGGGTGACCAAATACAGCCCTGACAAAGTCCTTTCCCAATTTTCAACTAGTCTGTTGCTTCATGTCCAGTTCTAACTGTTGCTTCTTGTCCTGCATACAGGTTTCTCAGGAGACAGGTAAGGTGGTCTGGTATTCCTATCTCTTCAAGAATTCTTCACAATTTGTTGTGATCTAAACAGTTAAAGGCTTTAGCATAGTCAGTGAAGCAGAAGTGGATTTTTTTTAAATTCCCTTGCTTTTTCTATGATCCAACAGATGTTGGCAATTTGATCCTTGGTTCCTCTGCCTTTTTTAAATCCAGCTTGTATATCTGGAAGTTCTTGGTTCCTATACTGTTGAAGCTTAGCTTAAAGGATTTTGAGCATTACCTCTATAGCATGTGAAATGAGCACAATTGTGTGGTAGTTTGAACATTCTTTGGCACTGCCCTGAAAACTGATCTTTTTCAGTCCTGTATCCACTGATGAGTTTTCCATATTTACTGGCATATTGAGTGCAGCACTGTCACAGCATCATCTTTTAGGATTTGAAATAGCACAGCTAGAATTCCATTACCTCCACTAGCTTTGTTTGTAGTAATACTTCCTAAGGCCCACTTGACTTCACACTCCAGAATGTCTGCCCCTTATGGTTATCCACCATGATGGTAATCCAGGTCATTGCCATCTTTTTTGTACAGTTCTTCAGTTTATTCTTTCTACCTCTTCTTAATCTCTTCCGCTTCTGTTAGGTCCTTGCTGTTTCTGTTCTATATCATGCCCATCTTTGTATGAAACGTTTTCCTGTTATCTCTAATTTTCTTAAAGAGATTTCTAATTGTTCCCATTCTATTGTTTTCCTTCCCTGGTGGCTCAGATGGTAAAGTGTCTGTCTATAATGTGGGAGACCTGGGTTCGATCCCTGGGTCAGGAAGATTCCCTGGAGAAGGAAATGGCAACCCACTTCAGTACTCTTGCCTAGAAAATCCCGTGGATGGAGGAGCCTGGTGTCCATGGGGTCGCAAACAGTTGGACATGACTGAGCGACTTCATTTTCACTTTCTTTGCATTGTTCATGTAAGATGGCTTTCTTTTCTCTACGTGCTATTCTCTGGTACTCTGAATTCACTAGCGTATATCTATCCCTTTCTCCTTTGCCTTTCACTTTTCTCCTTTTCTCAGCTATGTTTAAAGCCTCCTCAGACAACCACTTTGCCTTATTGCATTTCTTTTTCTTGGAGATGGCTTTTGTTATACCTCCTGTACAATGTTATGAACCTCTGTCCGTAGCTCTTCAGGCATTCTATCTATAAAATTTAGTCTTTTGAATTTATTTGTCACCTTCACTGTATAATCATAAGGGATTTATTTAGGGATTTATTCATACCTGAATGGCTCACTGGTTTTCCCTACTTTCTTCAATTTGAGTCTAAATTTTGCAATAAGGAGGTGATGATCTGAGGCACAGCAGCTCCAGGTCTTGTTTTTGCTGACTGTGTAGATCTTTTCCATCTTCAGCTGCAAAGAATATAATCAATCTGATTTCGGTATTGACCATCTGTGATGTCCATGTGTAGAGTCGTTTCTTGTGTTGCTGGAAGAGGGTGTTTGCTAAGACCAGTGTGTTCTCTTGGCATAACTCTATTAGCCTTTGCCTTGCTTCATGTCATACTCCTAGGCCAAACTTGCCTAGGTATCTCCTGACTTTCTGCTTTTGCATTCTAGTTCCCTATAACGAAAAGGACATCTTTTTTTGGTAATAGTTCTAGGAGGTCTTGTAGGTCTTCATAGGATTGTTCAACTTCAGCTTCTTCAGCATTAGTGGCTGGGGCACTGACTTGGATTACTATGATTAAGATCTGTGTTAAATCCTAGAAGGAAAACTCCTATTCTCATTTGTCACAAATTTAAGCAAATTCAGAGTTTCTATAATTTATTTTACTTTTCAATAATATTACTCAGTTGCCATGTTATAGTCCTAGCAAGTATACACAAACCTTATTTTTTGTGTGCTTTATTTCATAAATGATGAAATCATAATCTTATTAGTCTACTAGAGTCCCTCTAAATAAGATTAATAAAAATCCTGGATATAATGTATGAGCAATGGCATTTGCAGAAAAGTTTATTTTTATTGATTTGGTATAAAACATCCAAGAGCAACAGTGTGCTTGTGACCACTCCTATCAAACCGACTGCTGTTATTCTGAGGTCTCTCCTACAAACAGATTCTAGCACCAACAAAGATTAGAGTCAGATGAATGAAAATGGCATCAAAAGTGATATGGATACATCTGAGATCTGAGGGAAAATTCAATTCAGTCATATAGAAAATTAATTTACAAAGCTGACATACATAATTATACTTGAAGAAGATTTAGTAAGAACTGAGAAATAACTTCATGATGGTCTAGTTTGACAATTAATGACAGATAAAATCTTCAACTAATTTGTGTATATTTTTCAATTTCACTTTTCTGAATATTGAAGTCTAATTCTTATAAGAATTATGGGGAGAACAGCAATTTCCCTCTTGGAATTCCTTCATGTTCCACATTTCTACACTTCTAGTTTACTTATCTATAAATACCCCATGCCTCTATAATTCTTGTTTATCAGTATAAACCTATGTAAAGTATCAGAATACATACATATACAAACATATAACATTCTTTAAACAAAGCTTGGTATTAAATTAACAAGGAGTTAAATTTAAAAAAGAGTAAACCTGTAGAATTTATAATGATTTTGTATATTTAAAACCATCCTTATTATTCACAAATTCTTTCTAAATCATGCCTATTCTCTTTATATCACTTCCCTAATATCTATGTTAATTGGCATATAACTGCAATTTCAAATACCCCCATGCATACAACATACATTAAACTCAGCACAGTAATGAAGAAAAGAAGGCTAGGTATATCCTTATACTAAGTTACTATTTCTAGAAACCTTTAAACTAAATACAAAACATTTTATGGTATATAATAAGTGATTTAAGATTTTTCAGGTAAGTTGTAGGAATAAAGCTACTTCCTAGTTTAATGAGGTACTTTGTATAGCAATTATATTAACAAAATAACTATGAATATTGTTAACATGGCATATAAAAATTAAAGATGATATGACTTGAAATTGGTGCATCCTTTGCTGCTTTGATAAAAAAATTAAAAAAAAAAAAGATATTCTTAAAGACTTATGTTCAAAAGATACCTATCCATGCACAGAAGTTGCCAGGTGATCTTTGCTTTCAGAAAGCTTAAAATCTCTAAAATGACATTAATATCCCTCAGCCTAGTTTCCTACTTCAGAGGCGCCAGTTTTTTTTTTTCCCCTGAACTTTGCCTTCTACCTACCCTGACACTTCATTGAGTGCTTCATTCTCTGCAGACAAAGATTCCCTAACTGTTTGCTTACTCTACTATTTTAGCAAACACTGTAGTACTATTAGTTGCTAGCCTGGAAAATAACAGGAAAATCCATTTTACTGAATTCTAGCATCAAATGGCAACCCATTCCAGTGTTCTTGCCTGGAGAATCCCAGGGACGGGGGAGCCTGGTGGGCTTCCGTCTATGGGGTCACACAGAGTCGGACACGACTGAAGTGACTTAGCAGCAGCAGCAGCAGCAGCATCTTTCAAAATATTGCATCCTGCATTTTCTTGTATCTGGCTTCAGATGGACAAACGTCTCAAAAGAAAGAATGTTTTCAAATTCTGTATCTTTGCCTCTGAGGAATTAGGAAAGATAAAAAAGTACATCTACTCTGAGCTCTAACAGTATTGATTTTTATAGAAAAGATATTAGCACAGAATAGGTCTTAAATCTGACAACCCCTGGGTATTTATTTCTTTAGGGCTGTTTTTACTACAATTGGAAGAAAAATTACATGGGAACTATAAGTGATTCAGTTAACAGACTCATCTTATATACCAGTAATTTTAAAAATAAAAAATAAATTATAATAAAAAGCCATCTAAGGAAAGATATTGTACAAATGTAAATTCTACAACAAAGACTACATATCAACAGTACTGAGTGCCACTTATTTCTGAACCTCCTGTCTTTCAGAAAACACACATACACACAGAAACCCTACAAAAGACATAACCATAGAGAAGACTAGAAGACAGGTTATTTATTAGAAAAAATTGTACCCTTAGTCACAAAAATTACTAAAGCAAATGAACTAAGACAGAATAATAAAATTAGTATAGCTAGCATTGAACCATATACCAAAAAGGACCACTTTATCTGTGCTCTTTTCTTTTGCAGAATCCAATAAACTGCCATTATATTCCTTCTAAATGGTTCCATTACAAGGATTCTATAACAACAGCCTAATCTCTTGATAATTATAATAAATGCTTGTAATCAAAGAAGGAACCATTTAAAATATGAAGGAGAAAGGCTGTTTTCCATCAAACTCATTGCAGTTCTGTGACCTGTGAAGTATTCAGCTACAATACAGCCTTCTATCCAGTTTCGTTCAAATAAATATTTAAGAAAATACTAGATCAATGATAATTTGGATTGAGGTATTTCCGCAATTTTTGTTTCAAAATTTCAAACCGTGTTAACATTAACAATAAAAGGGCTTCTTTGTCTAGAGTTTAAGTTTCCAGAATTTAAATGATAAAATGATTTGATTAGATTAGTTTCCTTTGCAGGGGAACAAAAGCAATATTTACTTTAGAAAACTGGAATGATGAGCGGTTAACAATGCTTATGGCTTTGAGGAAGTATTATTTTCCTAGAAGACAGCAAATCTCAACACAGAAGTTGGGGCTGTATTTACTTGAATACACAATGATTTCCAGAGAGCACAGAAGTAACTGAAGGCTGATAAAGTTACGGGAAATGACTATGCATGATCAGAATGGCTTTCATCTGCATTTTGTTAGGC
This sequence comes from Moschus berezovskii, assembly GCF_049115385.1. NCBI lineage: Eukaryota > Metazoa > Chordata > Mammalia > Artiodactyla > Moschidae > Moschus > Moschus berezovskii. The sequence goes on along the minus strand of NC_142472.1, from coordinate 60,777,718 downwards.
CAAGCATTGATTTCACTTTTCAGTTGTGAACAGCAAGAGCCCAGCTGTGGCCAGAGTGGGAGCAAACTGTGAGCCAGGGATACACTAGAAGGGGAATAGTTTAAAAAAATAAAAAGTAAGACTTTTTAATAAATAAGTCTTAGCAAAAAAAAAATCTGCTTATTTTGAATGTTTGGAGAAATATATACAGGGATTTCCACAAACTGTCAAGAGTGGTGAATCTAATTTGTGGCAAAATGAAACCTTTGTGCTCAGTTGTGGGAATAAACAGACTTATGAGGAGAAAATAAACAAAGAGAAGGAAAATATAAAATATACTGCCTTCAAGGCAGAAACAACTACATTTTATTTGCTATTCCCAGTTGTGGTAAGAGGAAATTTATGATAGCACACTGAAAAGCAAGATTCCCTTTGTGAAACCTTTCACTTTTATTTAACTAAGCACAATCACTGAAAATGACCTTTATCCAAGCCCTTCACAGCAGCCTTTAAATGATCTAAAATGACTGCCAGATATTCTTTAAATAATATTACTTAACTAAAAGTCATTACCCAGGGGCAATATTAAAGTACTGGAAAGTAAATACAGATCTATTTTCGGCAAAATAATGAAAAATTGATAACACATTAAACATCTTTGTCAAAAAGCTAATGAATAAAACAAATTATCTGAGTTTTTCAGAATTGGTAGGGAATATATATTTTTCACACAGAAAGCATCTTACTTGCCTCTTAATGAAGATAAGCATCATAGAAAAAGAATTTAAAAATAGATTAATAATACTTATAATTATAAACAATAAGCCATATACACAGAGAAGGCTACTCAATGAACTAAATTTTCATACTTGCTAAATACATTAAATTTCAGAAAACTAATAAATATTTATTTAATGATTTCTCTTATTGTCATAAGTGTATAAGATCTGACCATCTCTATCTTTTCTCTTTTTAATTTACATTTAATGGCAGATCAAAGGCTACCTAGTAGACTGGTAATGGCCTAAGGATAAGTAACATAGGTCAGGAATAACTGATAGTTGATTAGAAATGTGTATACTTGTGAACCCCAAAATATGAAACAATTTCAAGGCTTCATAATGCATTTCTGTTTCAGTTAGCAAAACTGGACATGCTCTGCGGGAGGGGGTAGAATTTCCTCTATTAAGAGGATGATTAGTTCAGTAAATCATGGCTTTGAGATAAAGATGATTACTATATCTCCTTGATGGGAAAAGGAAAAGGGTATAGGAGGTTCATTTCACCACAAAGCAATTATGGTGAGCTGGAATGTTACCATTTATCATGGCTGAAAGATGACACTCACTGTTAGCCAAGGGAAACTGCTACTCAGATGCTCCCATTGAGATCAATACACCATGCTTTTTTTCTCCCCCCTAGCAAAAAGTAATTATACAACAGAAACTTCACAATCAATACCTTCTTAGGCTAACTTAAAATCAGCTATAAAGGCATGAAGGTATGGCAGTATCAGCTGTCACTGAAGTCTACCCCATTAAATCCAAATTAAGACTGTTTTTCTGTGCTGTTAATCAAATCATTCCTAGTGTTATTTCAACTCATCAATACTGGTTCCTTAGAAATAAAGTGTCATCAGGTTTTGTTTCTGTGTTTTGTTACTAAAGCATACCAAGTTACTATCGACCACATAACAACGTAGGAAAGTTGCTATTAATTAACCCATTAGTATTTTTCAAGGAAATTAAAAAAAAATCAATTCACATGGAAAAAACAACCAATGTCCCTACTCAGTAAAAACTAAAGTACCTCACTGGAGGCATGTTTCCTAATCTTGCAATTGAGGTTCTGACCTTCTCCGAACTTCTGAGATCCCTAAGGAGAACAATCTACAATTTCAAAACGCGCAACTGAATTTTGCTCAAGGCAAACAATCGTTACAATTAGGGAGGCAGATCTTAAGATGATTATATATACACTTATTTACACACGTGGATAAAAATAGGTGTTACAATCATTTGAAAATCTATCCAAATGTCAATTTGACAACTGCTTTCTGTAAGATAGGACTTAGTCTTATAAACCAATCTAATATATCAGAAAAGGTTAAAGGGCATGGAAAAATCACTCTTTCAGTGAAAAAAATTTTGACATCCAATTTTCAAGCTGATTTATCAGTGGAAAGCTAAAATTGATAGGTTGCCATTACAGGGGAGTAGTGTGTCTAAGAAAGCCGTTACAAAACCTCTCGTTTTGATTTAGCCACATTAATCAATACAAACCTATACTGCTTCAATTTTTAAAACATTGATCTTCTGCGTAAGCTTAGTGCAGCCACATTTATCAACAATCATAAAAAACTATATATATATATTTTAAACAAAGGTTCAGAAAATAAAAAGATCAAATGAAATACAAGTTTATTTGCCTTATTGGTTAGTCATTATTACCAAATATTGTTTAGTTAATCAAGATATTTTTTTTTTTTTAGAAAATAACTGTTACTTTCACTTTATTCTCAATTTTAACTAGTTCAGTATTATTGCCTAGGTTTCTTAGTTAATTTAGTCTTACTTAAACTTATCCTAGAGTTATTCTATCCTGTTATTTCTAAATACTTACATTTAAACAGATAAAAATTATAGAGTGAATTATTATTTACTATAGAAATAAGTTTACTTGGTAATCAACAGCTGAAATTGACAGCCAAGTGACAAAGAATTTCAGAATGTATAGTAGAAATATTATGGGGGCACAGAAGTCTTAAATATTTCTGAATTCACAACTATATAAATGAAAATTCTGATAGTAAAATGAGAATTTTGCTCAAAGTCATCCATTGTGTTCTGGAAGATTTAAAGTAGAAAAAGTAAAAGTCAATACATTTTGTAAACAAAGTGCCAGTATTTGTTGTCACACACTATTAGTATTTTATTGTAAGTGCTATTTAAGTATCTAGAGGAAATGAGCAGAAGGAAATATTATTATGGAAAAATCCTGCCTTTAAAATTTCTTCCACAATAAAAACATTCATGTTAAAAGCTTATCACATTTATATAATTTTTTATGCATACATGAAATACCACTGCATTTACTGTGGATCTCTATAGAAAACTATATAAACATAATGAGAAATGGAAAAGAGTGGAAAGTGACGTAAATCATACATGTTAACTGTTATTTATTAAGATTCCCTTTCCACATGTGCATATCATTGTGATGAGTCTTATACAAAGTCAGATAAATGGATTCAGTCCCTGCCTACTCAGTATGAAACAGATAACATCAAAAGAGATTTTATTGTATTAGACACATACCACAGATAAGACATTTCCAACTAACATGTTAAATAAAAGAAAATATTAATTTCTTAAAGTTGCAAACCCAGAAACACATGACTTGTATTTTTTAACCAGGCAGAAGTTAACGGTTAAACAAAAGAAAAGGAAGACAAAAATTGGTTATTATAAAAACAACTGTAAAGTTAAAACAAAAATATTTTAAATTTATACCATATATAATAAAAAAGAAGTACTCTGTAGATAATATATAAATACACTCATAATAACCTTAATTTATCAAAGTTTAAATTAATAAAACTGAACTTCCACAGAACTTACTAAAAATTTTAATACAGCAAAGACTCAGAAAGGTTTACCTGAAGAACAAAAATAATGCTTGAAGAAGAAGAAAATGTACCTCAATCAATGCAGGGTTTCAGACCTAGGGTATCTAAGCCAAAAGCTGCAAAAATATATTTTTGAGAGGAAAAGGTAAAAAAACTGGATTAAATCTTTAAACTGAATTCTGTCTGGTGATCCTTAAACAAGCCTCATAATTAACTTTGGGAATGGTACAATATTACGTTCTTATCTCTCTAGAAAAGGTATCCATTTGCAAAATGGACATCGTTGAAAATAAGTAATTTAAAAATGTCTTACAAGGGTTGTAGGTGCTTAAATACTCTGATTTAGGAAAAAAGCATAAATAAATTTGAGTAATGACAAAAATAGTCTGTAACCTTCTGAGTGATTAAAAGTACTCCTCTGATTATGTATCAGGTACTTCTGGAGATATATTACTCTTACATATCTCAAGGATACTACTTAATGCCTTAGAGATGTAACTTACCAATTAAATTAGGAAGAATTTATTTAGGTATAAAGGTTGAGGATAAGTAAATACTCTTTAGAACATGACAAAGGACTCAATAATAAAGTGCTAATCCACGTGGTGCTAGCAGTAAAGAACCAGCCTGCCAAAGCAGGAGACATAAGAGACATGGATTTGATCCCTGTGTCAGGAAGATCCCCAGGAGAAGGACATGGCAACCCACTCCAGTACTCTTGCTTCAAGAATCCCATTGACAGAGGAGCCTGGCAGGCTACAGTCCATAGCATTGCATTTAAAATTGATATTAATTATGTTCATGGTTTTTCTATTTTCTGGCATTTGCTCGCTGTGTTACTCATTAAGCCATGGTATGCTCTGCCAATCAGGATGTTTGTGACTGGGTCTTGGTTTTAGAGTCTCCTTTCTTTTCAATCATTTCTTAGTTGTTTCTAGAAACCACCTGGGCCTCTGTGTTAGATTTACCTTTCCAAATGGGACTCTCATATGGCCATCCCAGCATATCACAGGCCAATATCAATCTGACTGGCTGTTTCACTACAGCCCCAAACATGGAAGAAAATACCCGTTTATCTCCAACATAAAAGAATATGTTTAAACAAGAACACACACACGTCTGTATCTTTTCCTGAAATTATTTTCCCTATTTATTTTTCTTAAAACACTTGTTTTAAGTTGTCAACACTATTTTTGTCATTTAGTTCAAATTTACGAATAATTTTAATAATTTTTAACTTTTCCAACTTTTATATATTTATTATCTCTTTCCACGTTTCTCCCAGCACAAAGTATGTTCTGTTTACTACCAGCTGTCGATGGATGAGGAGAATGCCCACACCAGGACAAGTCACATCGAGCCACACCTGACCTGCTCACCGCAATGGTCTCTCAGTGGCCTTCTTCTCTGTCCTTTCCAGCCAGCCCAGAAGTTCGCTAAAAGCTATTTTTCCAAGGATGCACTGATGATTCCTTTGAGCACGTGAAGTGAAGTGAAAGTTGCTCAGTCATGTCCAATTCTTTGTGATCCCATGGACTATACAGTACATGGAATTCTCCAGGCCAGAATACTGGAGTGGGCAGCCTTTCCCTTCTCCAGAGGATCTTCCCAAAACAGGTCTCCTGCATTGCAGATGGATTCTTTACCAGCTGAGCCAAAAGGGAAGCCCAAGAATACTGGAATGGGTAGCCTATCCCTTCTCTGGTGGATCTTCCCAACCCAGGAATCAAACTGGGGTCTCCTGCATTGCAGGAGGATTCTTTACCAACTGAGCTATGAGGGAAGTTACGTGGAGGCCTGCAAGTCTCTGAAATAAGACTCAATTCTTACTTCCACTTTAAGGAACTACCTCTGTTCTATCTGTGGCTCAGCAAGTAAAGAATCTGCCTGCAATGTGGGAGACCTGGGTTCGATCCCTGGGTTGGGAATATCCCCTGGAGAAGGGAAAGGCTACCCACTCCAGTATTTTAGCATGGAGAACTCTATGGACTGATAGCCACGGGGTCGCAAAGAGTCGGACACAACTGAGCGACTTTCGACTGAGCGACTTTCACTTCTGTTCTATTTCCTCATCCCCTCTAAGTCAAGCTATTTAAAGTTTTTAGACTGATTAGACATAGCTTACTTTTGACTGACATTATTTTAATTTCTGACTTTAGACAATATATCACAGTTTCTTTGATTCCCAACTGTGACAGATCTTAAAAATTCTACCAGTCATCTGAACTCTCTCATTTTAACGCCACCTAATCAATCCTGGGTGTTCACTGGAAGGACTGATGCTAAAGCTGAAACTCCAATTCTTTGGCCACCTCATGCGAAGAGTTGACTTACTGGAAAAGACTCTGATGCTGGGAGGGGTTAGGGTCAGGAGGAGACGGGGACGACCGAGAATGAGATGGCTGGATGGCATCACCGACTCTGTGGACATGAGTTTGAGTGAACTCCGGGAGTTGGTGATGGACAGGGAGGCCTGGCGTGTTGTGATTCATGGGGTCGCAAGGAGTTGGACACGACTGAGCGAATAAACTGAACTGAATCCACCTAATGCAGGCAGTCTTCCTAGGTGGGCAGTTTTGATCAATGCTTACTTATTGCTTCTATAAGCTATGTCTAAACTTCTCTTCTATTGAATTCTCTTAGAAATTCAAATCTCCCTCAATCTGTAAGGTACTGCTATGTACAATCGCTTACAAGGGGGTATACATCCTGCTGGCATTAATGTGTTAAGGACATAGGGCAAAGCAGCTACATTATCCATCAGTACCTGCTGGTCCCCAGATTATAGAAAGGCAGATGGCACAAGAGAATCATGTGCTAAGGTGCATTGTTCATACCAGACCGATTACTCATTTGTTTCTAGTACAAGTTCAAACCTAAAATACAGCTCGTAAAAGTCTAAAGACTAAACCAAAGTTTCCTTTGTTGCCAAAGTTAAGCATTTTCATTTTTCATTTTCAATTTAACTTATGAATTTTTAGTTCATATTAAAAACTGAGATTTATTATTAAAGTGGATATTATTAATATCTATAACATTTTTCAAAATGTAAGCCTATTACAAAATTGAGATAAACAGAGAGTGAATGAGAAAGGAATAATGCCTTACTTCCAGGCTTATGAAAGAGTGTTAATAACAATTCAGTTATTTTCTCCATTAATTCATTCATTATACATATCATTGACCATTTTTATATGTAGTAATATCTTCTGAAATATATAATTTACCTCCCAAAAGATATTATGCTACATAAAAATAACAACAAAATTATTCACTCCAATATCCACTTAGTACTTTTTCCTCCTTTAATGTTTCCTGTACTTCTGACTCTAAATAAGGGCTAACCCATGTGATGCTTAAATATGTGTTAAAGAAAATAGAATCACATGATTTTCTTTGAATATCAAGATTAAAAAAGACAGTACAAAAAAGGGAATATGCAACAACATTTTCATCATCTCTAATAAAACCTGTGGTCCTTGACCTCTTTTTAAGAAAGCTTTGAGTTAATGGGATAAAGAAGTCATCACGAAGAGAGTCTATGGGCATCTGGTATCATGACCACTATAGAAAAACCTTGTTATCATGTCACCAGAGTTTCAGTACTAAATGATAAATATCCTGGTCAGTACACCCATAAGATGTTTCCCGTCACATTCATCACCCAGAGGTACTATATTGCTTGTTTCCTTTTCTCTAGTGCCCTGTGACCTCGTTTTAACATTCAGTATCATATGACATGAATGCCTATTATATCTGTCATGGCTAAAGAATAATTGCTTTCCCCCTCCCACTTCTCATCAATTTGATTTTACAACTGAGCATTATATATGGCATTATATATAATTAGATATAGAAGAATACAATTAAAAAAGATAAGAAACAAGCTATTCTTATGAATATAAAGTAACACCACTCTAATAATTAGTCAAATAAACTAGTTTGGAAGGGGTGGAAAATTTCATTAAGGATCAAGATGATTACATTTTTCCTTCTCATGAACTCCAGTTCCGATGTTGTATCACCACAGGCAGGTCATGACCTCTCAAGACTTATTTTCTTATCTGGTAAAATTGAGTTGCCTTCACATCCAGGTCTAACCTTTCACTGGGCATTAAAGATCTTCCTTGATTGAATCTGAACTCTCTTGCAGTCTTATCTTTAACTACTAACAGTCTCTTACTTTATTCTGGATCATTTAATGTAATGAAACAAGCCTGGCTTTTTCAGTTCTGTGCTATTTCTTGGGACTAGAAAGATGAACATTCATCCATTTCTTTATAAAATATACAATCTAATCGATGCTTGGAAGCAAAGTTATGACCAACCTTGATAGTATATTAAAAAGCAGAGACATTACTTTGCCAACAAAGGTCCGTCTAGTCAAGGTTATGGTTTTTCCCGTGGTCATGTATGGATGTGAGAGTTGGACTGTGAAGAAAGCTGATCACCGAAGAATTGATGCTTTTGAACTGTGGTGTTGGAGAAGACTCTTGAGAGTCCCTTGGACTGCAAGGAGATCCAACCAGTCCATTCTAAAGGAGATCAATCCTGGGTGTTCATTGGAAGGACTGATGCTAAAGCTGAAACTCCAATACTTTGGCCACCTCATGCGACAAGTTGACTCACTGGAAAAGACTCTGATGCTGGGAAAGGTTGGGGGCGGGAGGAGAAGGGGATGACAGAGAATGAGATGGCTGGATGGCATCACCGACTCTGTGGACATGAGTTTGAGTGAATTCTGGGAGTTGGTGATGGACAGGGAGGCCTGGTGTGCTGTGATTCATGGGGTCGCAAAGAGTCGGATGCGACTGAGCGACTGAACTGAACTGAAATATTGCTTTATGTTAACATTAAAATTACCAAAGAATCAGTATGATCTCACAAACTAGATTACAGCTCCTTGGAGCTGAGACTGAGTCTTACATATCTTGGTATTCCACACAGTACATAGCACAGTGGCCTGCTGTGTGTCATATCACTGGATAGTTTTTAACATTTATTAATGTGGATGGAAGAATGTATATATTGTCCCAAATGACATATTAATTGAACTACCAGTTAGCTAACAAAACACCAATCTATGTACTAGCATGCTTCCAGAGGTCAGGCACTTAAACTCTTGAGAAGTTGCTAGTCTGAAAAGTCATTAACCAGCTTAACAATCACCCTTTGGTATATCAGCTTAACATTATAACACCAATCAACTGAATCACTACATTAATAGAAAAAAAGAAAAATCATAGGGGAATTATGATAAATCAGGAAAAAACAATGACAAAATTATTTACATATTAGGATAAAAAGTTTTTGGGAAGGGAAGGGAAGGGAAAAGAAGTCCCTTTTACTTGATAAAGAGTATCTACAAAAAGCAAACAACGCACCCTAAGGCAAATATTACAATTATGGTGAAAATATTTTAAAGACTTTCCTTTGCCATTAAGAACAAGACAAGTATGTCCACTAACACACTTCAATCCATTCAACACTGTACTGGAGTTCCTAGGCACTGTAATAAAGTAAAACAAACTAAAAGGTATGAATCTGGGAAAATGCAGACCAAGACCAAGATAAGACATTTTACTTCTACCTGAATGTCCAAAACGAAAAAGACAGAAAATGCCAACTGTTGGAGAGAATGCAGAACAACTGAAAACTCTGGCAAACTGTTAAGCAATAAAGATAAACATAAGACTATACTTGTTGTTGTTTAGTCTCTAAATCATATCCAACTCTTTTGTGGCCAAATGTGCTGTAGCCCATGAGGCTCCTCTGCCCATGGGATTTCCCAAGCAAGAATACTGCAGTAGGTTGCCATTTCCTATTCTACAGGATCTTTCAGACCCAGGGATTGAACCTGTGATTCATGCTTTGCAGGCAGATTCTTTACCGCTGAGCCACTGGGGAAGCCAAGCCAGTATTATCATATGGCAATTCCAATTCCAGGTACATGCCTACCTGAAATATATTTATTTATCAACAAATAATGTAATCAGAAACAAACATATGAAAATGTTCATAGCAACACTATCCATAACAGTCACCATCTGTGTAATTCATAAAAAAGTTCAGGTATATTCACAAATGGACAGACTACTATGCAGGAATGAGAATAACCAATTATACACACAAATGTATCTGTTGTTTTTCAAATTCTTTTCCCTTTACATTGTTATACAATGTTAAGCATAATTCCCTGTGCTATATAGTAGGTCTTTGCTGGTTTTCCAGTTTAATTGCATAGACAGCTTTAGTTTTTGGAAATTCATTGACATTTTTCATTACAATATATGCACTTTACCTGTTATATTTTAAATTAAAAAAATTGCTAATTATTTTAATGCCTTTTGTTTGCTTTCTTCTTTTCTGCTACAGTAATCTGTGATCCATACCATTTCTGTCCTTTATTGTGTCCATCTTTGCATGAAATGTTTCCTTGCTGCTACTGCTGCTGCTAAGTCACTTCAGTCGTGTCCGACTCTGTGTGACCCCATAGACGGAAGCCCACCAGGCTCCCCCGTCCCTGGGATTCTCCAGGCAAGAACACTGGAGTGGGTTGCCATTTCCTTCTCCAATGTATGAAAGTGAAAAGTGAAAGTGAAGTCGCTCAGTCGTGTCCGACTAGTAGCGACCCCACGGACTGCTCTAATTTTCTTGAGATCTCTAGTCTTTCTCATTCTATTGTTTTCCTCTATTTCTTTGCATTGATCACTGAGGAAGGCTTTCTTATCTCTCTCCTTGCTATTCTTTGGAACTCTGCATTCAGATGCTTGTATCTTTCCTCTTTTGCCTTTAGCTTCCCTTGTATTCTCAGCTATTTGTAAGGTCTACTCAGACAACCATTTAGCCTTTTTGCATTTCTTTTACTTGGGGATGGTCTTGATTACTGCCTCCTGCACAATGTCATGAACCTCTCTCTGTCCACAGTTCTTCAGGGAATCTATCAGATCTAATTCCTGAAATCTATTTGTCACTTCCACTGTAAAATAGGAAGGGATTTGATTTATGTCATACTTGAATGCAGGTCAGGAAGCAACAGTTAGAACTGGACATGGAACAACGGGATGGTTCCAAATAGGAAAAGGAGTACGTCAAGGTTGTATACTGTCACCTGCTTATTTAACTTATATACAGAATACATCATGAGGAACGCTGGGCTGGAAGAAGCACAAGCTGGAATCAAGACTGCGGGGAGAAATATCAATAACCTCAGATATGCAGATGACACCACCCTTATGGCAGAAAGTGAAGAGGAACTCAAAAGCCTCTTGATGAAAGTGAAAGAGGAGAGTGAAAAAGTTGGCTTGAAGCTCAACATTCAGAAATCTAAGATCATGGCATCCGGTCCCATCACTTCATGGGAAATAGATGGGGAAACAGTGGAAACATTGTTGGACTTTATTTTTTGGGGCTCCAAAATCACTGCGGATACTGACTGCAGCCATGAAATTAAAAGACGCTTACTCCTTGGAAGGAAAGTTATGACCAACCTAGACAGCATATTAAAAAGCAGAGACATTACTTTACCAACAAAGGTCTGTCTAGTCAAGGCTATGGTTTTTCCAGTGGTCATGTACAGATGTGAGAGTTGGACTATAAAGAAAGCTGATCATCGAAGAATTCATGCTTTTGAACTGTGGTACTGGAGAAGACTCTTGAGAGTCCCTTGGACTGCAAGGAGATCCAACCAGTCCATTCTAAAGGACATCAATCCTGGGTGTTCATTGGAAGGACTGATGCTGAAGCTGAAACTCCAATACTTTGGCCACCTCACGAGAAGAGTTGACTCACTGGAAAAGTCTCTGATGCTGGGAGGGATTGGGGGCAGGAGGAGAAATGAACAACAGAGAATGAGATGGCATCACCGACTCGATGGACATGAGTTTGAGTGAACTCTGGGAGTTGGTGAAGGACAGGGAGGCCTGGCGTGCTGTGATTCATGGGGTTGCAAAGAGTCGGACATGACTGAGCAACTGAACTGAACTGAACTGAATGGTCTAGTGGTTTTCCCTACTTTCCTCAATTTAAGTCTGAAATCTGCAATAAGGAGTTCATGATCTGAGCCAGAGTCAGCTCCCAGTCTTGTTTTTGCTGACTGTACAGCACTTCTTTTCATGCAAATATGGGCACAATAAATGACAGAAATGGTATGAACCTAGCAAAAATAGAAGACGTAAAGAACAGATGGCAAGAATACACAGAAGAACTATACAAAAAGATTTTCATGGCCCAGATAATCACAATGGTCACCCACCTACAGTCAGACATCCTGGAATGTGAAGTCAAGTGAGCCTTAGGAAGCATCACTATGAACAAAGCTAGTGGAGGTGATGGAATTGAATAGAGCTATTTCAAATTCTAAAATATGATGCTGTGACAGTGCTGTGCTCAATATGCCAGCAAACATGGAAAACTCAGCAGGGGCCACAGGACTGGAAAAGGTCAGTTTTCATTCCAATCCTAAAGAATGCTCAAACTACCGCACAATTGCACTCATCTAACACGCTAGAAAAGTAATGTTCAAAATTATCCAAACCAGGGACGTGAACCATGAACTTCCAGATGTTCAAGCTGGACTTAGAAAAGGCAGAGAAAGCAGAGATCAAATTGCCAGTATCCGTTGGATCATCGAAAAAGCAAGAGAGTTCCAGAAAAACATCTACCTCTGCTTTATTGACTACACCAAAGTCTTTGACTGTGTACATCACAACAAATTGTGGAAAGTTCTTAAAGAGATGGGAATACAAGACCACCTGACCTGCCTCCTTGGAATCTGTATGCAGGTCAAGAAGCAACAGTTAGAACTGGACGTGGAACAACAGACTGGTTCAAATCAGGAAAGGAGTACATCAAGGCTGTATATTGTCACTCTGCCTATTTAACTTATATGCAGAGTACATCATTAGAAACGCTGGGCTGGATGAAGCACAAGCTCGGATCAAGACTGCCGGAAGATATATCAATAACCTCAGATACGCAGATGACACCACCCTTATGGCAGAAAGGGAAGAAGAATTAAAGAGCCTCTTGATGAAACTGAAAGAGGAGAGTGAATAAGTGGGCTTAAAACTCGACATTCAGAAAACTAAGATCATGGCATCCAGTCCCATCACTTCATGGCAAATAGGTGGGGAAACAATGGAAACATTAACAGAGTTTATTTTCTTGGGCTCCAAAATCACTGCAGATGGTGACCGCAGCCATGAAATTAAAACACCCTTGCTCCTTGGAAGAAAAGCTATGACCAACCTAGACAGCATATAAAAAGCACAGACATTACTTTGCCAACAAAGGTCCATCTAGTCAAAGCTATGGTTTTTCCATTAGTCATGTATGGATGTGAGAGTTGGACTATAAAGAAAGCTGAGCACAGAAGAATTGATGTTTTTGAACTGTGGTGTTGGAGAAGACTCTTGGGAGTCCCTTGGACTGCAAGGAGATGAAACCAGGCTATCCTGAAATCAGTCCTGAATATTCATTGGAAGGACTGATGCTGAAGCTGAAACTCCAATACTTCGGCAATCTGATGCGATGAACTGACTCATTGGAACAGACCCTGATGCTGGGAAAGATTGAAGGCAGGAGAAAGGGACAACAGAGGATGAGATGGTTGGATGGCATCACCGATTCGATGGACATGAGTTCGAGCAAGCTCCAGGAGTTGGTGATGGACAGGGAAGCCTGGCGTGCTGCAGTCCATGGGGTCGCAAAGGTCAGACATGACTGAGTGACTGAACTGAACTGAACAGAATCAGTGGTTCATTTCACTGCTTACTTGAAATTTAAATCTATCAATTTAATTTACCTATAAATTAAAATGCTAAAACCCTGACCTTACTTGCAGTCTTACCAACACACAAGGAAAAATTACAAAACCAACTTTACAAGCAGAGGGATGTTAAATGGCCAGCCAATGTCATGGTATAGTTTAAACATATCAGGGAATCTCAAAAACATACATAGAATGATCAATCCCATTTCCTAGAATTCGACCACAGACATTAATTTTTGTTAGGTATGAACAGTTTTCTGTCTTTTAGTTTCCACTATCAAAACAGACTTATGCATATGAAGGAGAGAGGTTGTTTTAAGGTTTGTTTTCCAGAGGCCATGCCAGTAGCCTGGGCCAAAGAGACTTCTAACAGCAGGGAACTCCAAAATACAAGGTGGGATGAAACAAAACTAGCTTTAGTTGAATTTGTATAGGTCCAGTGTTGTTGCCTGGAGAATCCCAGGGACAGGGGAGCCTGGTGGGATGCCGTCTATGGGGTCGCAAGGGTCGGACATGACTGAAGTGACTTAGCAACAGCAGCAGCAGTCCTACACACACACACACACACGCACATTCCTCACTCTGTGTATCTAAATTCCCTTTCCCCAAGACAGTAAGATTTAATGATACAAACCATCAAAATTGTCATTACTATTGACATGGTATCAATATATCAATTCAATATATCAATGGTTTTTTAGAAAGGTATTTTGATAGTGCACTATCTCCTCTAAGCCACTATCATAAAGTGATTAGTAAAAAGCTTGGTAAAAACCAGGGTAAGTATAAAAGATTTCAATGAAAAGACCCAAATCTCTGTTTTATTTTTGACAGGGAATGAAACTGTATATCTGAGTGTATATTTTCTGTTTTGTTTTGTTTTTTTTTCCTGCTGTTTTGATTGGATAAATGAAATACAGGTATCACAGAGGTCATAAAGGTAGAAGAACTGCACTGGTAGAAATCCTAAGAATTTAAGTGAACTTACTGTGAAGGTAGAAGGCAAATGCCTTTCAAGCACTGGGCCTAGAAAGCAATTTAAAATCAGTCTGAGACAACTGGAAGGTTAAATATCTGGGATGGATAAGTAATCATCACTGGGCTCTGAGCTCGAAGCTTATTCATTGGAAGAGGTAAGTTTTAACAAGTTTATGAAATGAGAGATGGCACCTTGCTGCTTCATGACAGTTCAGATGTAAAAGCTTGGAAGCATTTGCACTGGGGGAAATTAACCATCAAAATTATAGGAAATAGAGATTACCACTATAGAAGAAAAGGATATCCTGTCAAACCCTAATCCCCACAGGACAGTTTCTTCTTATTACCAGCCTCATCAGTTTAACCTAAATGGACCTTTTAGTTCTTCACTGGCAGGGGATTGGATTTTGCCGTTTGTCTTCCTCCACAATCACAGATCAGTACTTAAAAAGCTTCCTCCTCTACCTGGCATTTCACCATCTCTGCTACTGGTCCATGCTGCTCATTAGCTGATACTCCTTTTGATCAACATCAACAGTCCTACCACCACTGTAGATCACTTCCACAGTGGGTAGGAAAATCTGTCTCTTCTTTTAATCTATACTGAGTTAAAATATAACCCTCTCCCTGACAAAAAACATCCAAAACCAAACCAAACAGTTCAACCCCAACCTGCCAACAAACAAAACATCTCACAGCAGGTACTCAGTTCTTATCAGTGCTTTCCCTATTGCTTAATTCTTTAAGGAAATACGAAACAAAGGCTATCTGTTAGTCATAGCCCCTTTTCATTCCCATAGAATTTATCCTCTCACTGGGAAGCAAGGGAACCTAAACATTTACTGGGATGAAACGATGGACAGGGGCCTCAATACAGGAGATCTCCAGGTTGCTCAGTTGGGAACAATACCGTTAAACCTAAGCAGGCTTATCACAACTTCTCTTCCTTTATTGAAGCATGTGCCCACAACTTCACAACCCTTTTTCCTAACTACTCCACTACTCTTAATCGTCCTCTCCTTCAACAGTTTCACCATTTGGAAGGGAGGAACACCCCATTCCTTCTATCATCAGTCTCCCCTCAAGACTTTTGCCTCCTGGAGACCATTACTCAGTTCTTACATACTTCTAGACAACTGGGATAATTTATAGAATGAATGAAAAGTAGGGGGGAAAAAAAGAACAATGAACCAAAGGACATGTGTGACAGCAAAAGACTTGCCTTTATTCTAAAATAAGAGTTGCCTTGTGCAAAACTGAATTTTATGAATAACAGTAACATTATAATTATATTGTCATTAATGTGACGGAAGTTCTAAATAAGGAAAAAATTCAGGCTTATAAAAATGCTTACAGACATTTGAAACACAGTAGGGAAATGAAATTTAACTAAATTTAAAATGAGAGGAACAACATTTTTAAAAAGTGATGAAGGTTTCTCTGGAATGATTGCAACATTTAAATATAGCAGCCATATCAATGAACAAATGCCAGACAGCAACTTCATAATGCTTAAGGGCTCTGTGCTTTACAGCAGTACCCATAATGGAAAAGTTAATGTAGCATTGAATAAAAGTGAGCTGCTCAGCTGCTGCAGTAAAACCTCTAGATCATGGAAATAATGGGCCATCCTCCCCTATTTTTGACCAAAAACAACAGTTTAAAAAACAAAAAGACATTTTTTAAAAAGTAACAATAACATCAAAGATTTATGACTTATACTACCCAGTGAGTCCCTGACAAATCATATGCCAGTTAGGTTTCCCCTCAAAACACTTTAAAGGTAAAAAATATTTAACAAAGAGGGGTTGTCTCAAATAGTCAACAATCAACAATTTATTAAGTAACTGAAAACAACAAAAATATCATTCATATTAAACAACAAATTAAAAAATTAGGAAACATGCCTAACATTTTTCCTAAACATCAGGCCTAAATATGTTAACTTTAGTAATTTTTAAAAAGCTGCCTCAAAATTTTAAAACAGGTTGAATTTCTGACTTTACAGCATAGTTGGTGATTTTTTTTTCTTAGAAAAACTTTACTAGTGAATAATACTCTCCAAAGGTTTATTTAGGAAGGTTATTTCTACTAAATATTCTATACGTATAAAAATATGCATACCATCACGTATTTATATATATTTGTAAAAATGTAATGCCAATTACTAAATGCTTTCATTTAGATGACAGTAAGAAGTATAAAAGAAAACCATAAGGTAAATTATTAGAAATTAGACCAGTAAAGATATGTTAAAGTGTCTGTTAATATTGTGGGCTTAAAATATTAATTTCTTTAATAAACTCTCGATAAAATGTTGCAGGATAGTGTAGAATAGAAATAGTGCGCATGTGCTCAGTCATGTCCAACTCTTTGCAACTCCATGGACTGTAGCCTGCCATATTCCTCTGCCCATGGGATTCTCCAGGCAATAATACTTGAGTGGCTTGTCATTTCCCACTCCAGGAGACCTTCTAGACCCAGGGATCAAATCCATGTTTCCTGTGTCTCCTGTACTGGCAGGCAGATGCAGTAAATATTGTTTTCTAATTTATCTAATTTATGTTCCACAATTCTATGAAATAGTTATTATATTGTATTTTATAAATGAAAAACATTGAAGCTTGGAGAATTTAGGAAATTTACCAAAGTTACACAGATCTTAAGCTCTGGAGATAAAATTTGAATCCAAGTCTGAGTCCAAACCTCGAACATAATACTATCTATATAATTACTCAATTAATACTTACAAAGCAATAATATAATGAACTTAAATTTTACATTTATCAATTTAGTTTATTTTTATGTTCAAAGTTTACCAAATGATGCACTGAGAATTAGAACTCTGCTAAACAAATAAAATATTGTAGTTAATATATTCAAAATATTCTGAATTACAGTATTGCTCATTCTTTCTACATTGCAAGGTAAAAAAAGAAAGTCAGAGGTGGAGGTTGAAGTCAAGTCCTTATTAAGTTCTTTATCCAAACAATAATTTCTGAAACATTAGCAAATAAACCTAAATAATATTGTTATTCTTTATTGAGTACATTTGGTAATATTTCAGAATCCTGTGGGACCAGTTACAGGTACTTTGAACTCCCGCATTCATTCCTTCTTTCATTCAGTCATCTCCTTCCTTACTCAGCAATATTTATTTACAGACTGCCTCTTACATGTCAGGTACTCTGATACATACGAAGAACTTTGGCTTCTGAGGAACTTGGGGTTTGGGCAGTAAAGTAAAAAGATAAATATACATGTATGGCAGGGATACAAACCAAGTAAAAATGTGTTAAAGAAGCGAGGAGGAAGGAACTAAACCAAACATGTAACTCTTAAGTTCAGTCTTCTCCACTTTAAGATCTCACAGACGTCAAGTGAATAGTTGGAAATTCTAATCTGACCAGGTGGCATTTCAACAAGTCAGTCTTGGACAACAAACACGTGCTGGGTTGGTTTGAGTGTCTGATTCTGGGCAGAGGCTGGAATAGCAAACCCGCCTTAACAATACTTTCTAGCTCTAGCATCTGAAATCCAAAACGCACTGAACTGAGTTGATATACTACTTATTAGGTGTAATTTAAGTATTTTTGGATTTTTAAATATTTAAGAAGTTATCCTTTGGGGAAATATGGGGCAAAGAGTGAAATAATCATAGGAATTAAAATAACTAACATTTGGACTTACTGTTTTTAACCATTACAACCTACTTAAGAGCAGGCTATATCAATAATAATATAAATTGTAAATGTGAAAAATAGATCGGAAAGGTAACTTTAAAATATTTGGAGTACAGAATGTTTCGAAAGATGAAACAACGAATACTAATGTAAAGGGATTTATAATATATACTCTGAATAAAAACAAATAATCTTGGGTTGCAGGAAGAAGGATGAAACTATAATTTCAAAGTGAAAAGCATTATTAAAATGGCAGGGCTTCAAGTTGGACAGAATAGATATTACAGAAACTCAAGAAACACAAAGTGACAAATCTGAGGTATTTTATTTCTCTAGGTCCTGAAGGTACTTTGTGAAGCATATGTTAAGTTGTATTATAAGATGACTCTCATTTTATAGATCGAATGAGTTGATCAAAGTTGAGGTTTCATCAAAAAGATCTGGGAGATGGTAAATAAGCAGGAATTAGGTTAAACCAGAGAAGAAAACTTTACTTCTGATATGGATTTAAAAGACCTATAAGTGACACAGAATTACGTAAAAATTAACTGATTTACCAATTTTATTTTAAAGAAAGTAGCAACTATTCCTTAAGGGAACAGTGCCCTTGAACATCAAGTTAGTGCCTCTGAACTAGCAATACTTGAAACCAATGCTCACATAACTCTGACCATGACACCATCAAATCTACTGTAAGGCGAAAATTGTAATTATCACTCAATTATTATATTTGTAACGACTGTTCCTAAAGAAGTTAACAAGGTATTTTGCTACTTATCTTTTTCATACGTTAACTTACTGCTTAATAATGTACCTTAAATTGCACTAAAACACACTCAGCTTCTCAGCTGATAAATCTAAAGCTTTAAAAATGTCTGTGTGATGGTTTATATTTGGCATATTTTATTGCCTAGCCCTCAAATGTCTTTCTTCATACAAAAGCCAGCCATACTCAATTTTAAAATTTATGTTAAGACTCAAAAGGCATAAAAACCCTCTTTATGGAATACTCCACTCCCTGGCTCTGAACTGCATCTTCATCTGTAGAGTGTTTGACTGCAATTTGGTAACTATTTACTGAATAATGGTAACACAAAAGAATTCCACTTGAAAGAAAACAGTTTCTGTCTTACTGGCTACAAAGAGATATTACAATTTGTAGCTTCTACAAAAATCATATGAATCAAGTTTTTAGGGCTTCTATTAGCTTGAAAAGCTATTAAAACAGTTCTTCTTAGGGCTCAGTTGCCTATACCTAAAAGTAAAGGAGCTGATTATATCTTTAATGATATACATCAGCCTTTTCTTCATGGAAGATTGTTTTCAACTTGATGCTAATGGCCTAAGATTCAATTAGTAAAGATACATGATTCATTTTATTTTTCTGGGGACTTGTATCATGTTGGTAATTGGTCTTTCCTGACAGACTTCACAGCTTTATTTTCTTTGTTTCCTTCCTGAATTGCTACTAAAATGCTTATTGGGCTTGTTTTACAGATTTTTTATATTTCTAAAATAATATTATAAAAATATAAATACCATGCTTCCCCCATAGAAGAATTCTCCCCACAGATTTTACATTATATAGCACACATTTCATGTTTAGAATTTATCATTACCATGCAATTGGATTAATAGTAGCCAAAGTACCAAATCCTATTTGAAAAGAGGGTTAAAGGTTTTACCATGCCAAACAAAACTGACAGAAAGTTTTTTAAATATGAAGTTGGTCAGAGACAAATGTAAACTGTTTAAGATCATTCTATTTGATCTGTTATCTAAGCAATAAGAGTATTAATAGCATTTACTTTTACAAAATGTTGAACAAAAGTTGGATTTTCTTCTGGTTTGTGGAGATGGGTCTCTGGTATGTAGTACATTGAGACGTGTTAGATTGTTTTAGTTTCTTCCGCTAATTATCCTAGTGCCACTCTTTTTTTCCCCTTCTTGAATGACTCAATACCCACAATTTTTGTTTTTGTTGTTTTTCAGAATGCCTCACTAGTTGTTTACAAAAAAGTGGGATAAAACAAACAGATAAACAGACATTAAGACCTAATGTTTGAGAAACCATATAATCTCAAATATTTTCAAACCATATAATTTCAAATATTTCAATTGCATATAGAAAAATACTAACACAGGATGTGATATAATGAAAACACAGTATAAGACAAAGCTATATTAAAACATCCTTGTAAAAATCAACCTTATTATATTAATAATCTTAAAATGCCAAAAAATTAAACTTTAAAAAAGTCACAATATGCATATTATTTGCATTCATTTTCTTTTTTTCTTAATGACTATTACATACTGAAAATACTATCTGAAAATAGAGTATAAATTACAATAAATAATTATTTTCTAGCATTATTTGTTAGAAAAAGGGAGTGGTAAAATGTTTCTGTAGTATCACTATCTGGGCCACATTTATTCCATCACACAGTTAATTCCTAAAGCTGAAACAATCATTACATTTTGATGTTCATCTGTTTTATTGAACTACCACATGGGAGATTTATGGGAATGCTATCATGTCAGGGTCACAAGATTAAGTGAACAGTGATGACAGTAAATAAGCCATTTCTCTATATTCCAAAGGGTTTAACTCAGTTACTTAAAATGCCATAAACATAAATAGTCTTCTCTCTATATTGTATTTGTGACAGATGCTTCAAAATACAACACTCTAGGGCAATGGCACTTTCCAACTAAATAGGCAACCCTTATTGTTGACAAAAGACACTAAACTACTTGTAACCACAAATATTAAAAACAATTTCACATTTTAACCCATAAAATTTTAGTGTGCATAAAATATAGAGCAGTAACACTGTAAACTACTCACTTATAAAAGCAAAAAAGATATAGTTACAAAAAGGGTATTTGCTGAGGAAAATATTGTTCAAATTCAAATTCTTAAAGTTTATAAAAATGTTTTCATGTCATTTCATGAGTTTCAAAAAGTCAATGAGTTTAACATATTATTTTAGGTGGTGTAGTGATATTTAAGTAAAAATATCTAAAATATCTAAAAAAATATCAAAAAATCAAGTTCATAAAAACAATTACCGCAAAGACATCCAGAGAGTTTTCTCAATAGCCTAATAATGTACTATCTCCAATGATTCCTACAAAATTGCCAGCTGCCAAGATAACAGATGTTACTGCCTGAAAAATATTTTCTACAGTTTGGTATATGAATATTTTAATTAGCAGCCAAATAAAGGACTGAGGGACTGTGACAAACTCAATTTAACTCTAGGCACTTATTTCAAATGGTCAAAAAATTTTAACTTTATGCTATTTGAAGGTCAAGGAGAAGTTTTGTTACTGTGGAGGTTCAAAACATTAATTTTTATTTTAAAAAACTAATGATTTAAATGCTTAAAAAAATATCTAATTTTTTTGCGTTTTATTATTTTATATTTGTTTATTGATTTTCTTCATTATTTTCATTTGTGCAGATTATGTCATTCTAATGCTATATGAAGCATTTTATAAAGTATTTTACTTTGGAGAGACTTACTAAAATAATCATCTTGATTGTTCAAAAAAATCTATATATTTTAGAGGAAAAAAGGCAGTAGAAATGATATTGGTTATCAGACAGACGTTTCAGCTTGATCTCCTTCACATCCAAATAACAGGCGTTTCGGGTCCTGACCCACACAATCCTTAGTGATCTAAAATCATCTAGCCCTTTCAAGTAATTGTTCTTACCTATATAATCTGCATTAGAATTCTAACGGAGAATTATCTGACAGGCTGTTAAAGTTTTCTCTCTCTCTCTAAGGGAAGATGAACTTTGATACTCCTTTAAAGTTTTTGCTAAATCTGGTAATACCACTTTGGTCTTTTCCCCATTTGGAATATTCTCCCAGCTTCCCAGGCTTTTCCTTTTATTTACTGAAGATTCAGAAGTTGCTCACAATCTTCCTTTCCATCCCAAATACTGGAATTATACATCAAGGTTGTATACATCATGCAAAATACTGAGCTGCATGAATCACAAGCTGGAATCAAGATTGTCTGGCGAAACATCAATACCTCAGATATGCAGATGACGCTACTCTAACTACAGAAAAGTAGCGTGGAACTAAAGAGCTTCCTGATGAGGGTGAAAAAGGAGAGAGAAAAAGACAGCTTAAAACTCAACATTCAAAAAACTAAAATCATGGTGTCCAGTCCCTCCACTTCATGGTAAAGAGAAGGGGAAAATGTCAAAGCAGTGACAGATTTTCTTTCTGTGGGCTCCAAAATCACTGCAAATGGTGACTGAAGCTACGAAATTCAAAGATGCTTGCTACTTGGAAGGAAAGTGTGACAAACCTAGATAGGATATTAAAAAGCAGACACATTACTTTGCCAACAAAATTCTATACGGTCAGAGCTATGGTTTTTCTAGTAGTTGTGTATGGATGTGAAAGCTGGACCACAAAGCTGGCATTCTTTGAATGCCAAAGAATCGATGTTTTTGAAATGTGGTGTTAGAGAAGACTCTTTAGAGTCCCTTGGACTGCAAGGAGATCAAACCAGTCAATCCTAAAGGAAATCAACCCTCACTATTCATTGGAAGGACTGATGCTGTAGCTGAAGCTTCTACACTTTGGCTACCTTATGCAAAGAGCCAACTCACTTAAAAAGACCATGATGCTGGGAAAGATTGAAGTCAAAAGTAGAAGGCCACAGAGAATAAGATGGTTAGATAGCATCACTAACTCAGTGGAGACAAATTTGAGTAAACTCTGGGAGGTAATGAAGGACACGGAAGCCTGGCATGCTGTAGTCCATGGGTTCACAAAGAGTCAGACATGACAAACAATAACAATTCAACCTAAGTGCCGAATGCAAGATTCTATCCTCTCAGTTTCTTGATCTCATTACTATGATTTTCAATTTGACTCCACTTAATTATTATATTTTTATGACAACATTCTGGATGTGTTAAACTGTTCTGATATATTTCTGAAATCTTAAAATCAAACATCTGAAAGATTCTCATAACTGCAGTTCACCGACTCTTATTTTCTTGATTCCATTACTTTCTGTGTATCAATCCCCTGCTTTCTTTACTTTGCTTCCTTCCTTAACTATTTTAGATTATCACTTATCACTTCAATCACTTTCTTACTTGTAACTTAATATGTTTACTCGTTTGCCTTGATGAAACTATCCAGCAATAAACAATCCTAGAAGTGATGAAATAAAGATAATGTGCTTTTTAACCTATTTATAGATACAACTCAAAACAACAGATACAGCTCTTTCTCTTTTTGGCTGTTTACAGAACATAAGCAGTTTCTTACATATTTTACAAATTTACAATTAGGCTCCTTCCTTTTATTTGGAAGGAAATGGAGTACAGATATTGTAAACTATTGTATATTCAAATGTTTTGCTGTATCAGAGAAAACATCATGTGATATATTCAGAGAAGTTGGGAAAATAATTCAAAATACAGTATAATTAACTCAAAATAAAAATTCCACTACCCTACAAGAATCCATATTCTAATAATTTTCGGTGGCTGGAAGAAGAAAACATATAGATGTATTGCTGACACGACCTGTTAAGGGACAATGTGGGTACATGTGTTGTATGGGGAGTGGGAGATGAAAGAAAGAAGTAAATCAAGGAATAAGAGAGATGAGATTTGCTGGGGATTGGAAATATATATTTGGCCATGTCTAACCAGTCCATTCTAAAGGAGCTCAATCCTGGGTGTTCATTGGAGGGACTGATGCTAAAGCTCAAACTCCAATACTTTGGCCACCTCACGCGACAAGTAGACTCACTGGAAAAGACTCTGATGCTGGGAAGGATTGGGGGTGGGAGGAGAAGGGGACGACAGAGAATGAGATGGCTGGATGGCATCACCGACTCGATGGACATGAGTTTGAGTGAACTCCGGAAGTTGGTGATGGACAGGGAGGCCTGGTGTGCTGTGGTTCATGGGATTGCAAAGAGTCGGACACGACTGAACGACTGAACTGACTGACTGAAGAAGTTCATCACATGCATGAACAGTGACCTACTGTCATATGGAGCTCTATTTCTTCTTCATGGTAGACTTTTTCATTAAAATATGATCTGGGCAGGGCAAACTCAATAATCATCTCTGCATCTACACCACTTCTTTAAATGTTTCTGAGTTCTAAGGATGGCACCACTATTACCTGGTGAGTGATTACAGTAACCTGGGCAACATTCTTGATTCTTTCAGTTCAGTTCAGTTCAGTTGAGTCGCTCAGTCGTGTCCGACTCTTTGTGACCCGATGAACCACAGCACGCCAGGCCTCCCTGTCCATCACCAACTCCCGGAGTCCACCCAAATCCATGTCCATTGTGTTGGTGATTCCATCCAACCATCTCATCTTCTGTCCTCCCCTTCTCCTCCTGCCTTCAATCTTTCCCGGCATCAGGGTCTTTTCAACTGAGTCAGCACTTCACATCAGGTGGCCAAAGTATTGAAATTTCAGCTTCAACATCAGTCCCTCCAATGAACACGCAGAACTGATGTCCTTTAGGATGGACTGGTAGGACCTCCTTGCAGTCCAAGGGACTCTCAAGAGTCTTCTCCAGCACTACAGTTCAAAAGCATCAATTCTTCGGCAATCAGCTTTCTTTATAGTCCAACTCTCACATCCATACATGACCATGGGAAAAACCATAGCCTTGACTAGATGGACCTTTGTTAACAAAGTAATGTCTCTGCTTTTTAATATGCTGTCTAGGTTGGTCATAACTTTCCTTCCAAGGAGTAAGCGTCTTTTAATTTCCTGGCTGCAATCAGCATCTGCAGTGATTTTGGAGCCCAAAAAAATAAAGTCAGCCACTGTTTCCACTGTTTCCCCATCTATTTCCCATGAAATGATGGGACCGGATGCAATGATCTTAGTTTTCTGAATGTTGAGCTTTAAGCCAACTTTTTCACTCCCCTCTTTCACTTTCATCAAGAGGCTCTTTAGTTCCTCTTCACTTTCTGCCATAAGGGTGGTGTCATCTGCATTTTTGAGGTTATTGATATTTCTCCCAGCAATCTTGATTCCGGCTTGTGCTTCCTCCAGCCCAGCGAAAGTTTCTCATGATGTACTCTGCATAGAAGTTAAATAAGCAGGGTGACAATATACAACCTTGATGTACTCCTTTTCCTATTTGGAACCAGTCTGTTGTTCCATGTCCAGTTCTAACTGTTGCTTCCTGACCTGTATACAGGTTTCTCAAGAGACAGGTCAGGTGGTCTGATATGTCCCTTGAAGAATTTTTCACAGTTTATTGTGATCCACACAGTCAAAGGCTTTGGCATAGTCAATAAAGCAGAAATAGATGTTCTTTACTAACCATTTAATCATCAAGTCACAATGACGTTACATAATTTTAGATTTATGTTTTCTATTAAAGTGGTTAGAATCAGTGACCTAAATTAACTGGAACACTATGAGTTGACTGTTAAAGATTCAAGTACCCAAGGAAAATGAAAATCTGTTCCATGGTTACAGAACCTATAGCTCAGACAGATAGTTGCAAAAAAGTCCCAGCCAGGGAATAAAATGGATCAGAAAATTAAGCAAAATCCCCACTACACTCTATGCCAACTTTCCAAAATAAGCAGGGTTTTGAATCTAGAAACCTGAGGCTATTTTTACCTTCTTAGCAGAAATGAGATACTCCTTTTAAAAGGCAGCTGAACTATCCCAGAAGACATGCTGGACAATGAGTCTTGAGGGGAGAAGAGACTGAGGTATCCAGGGTTTGGGTAGTTTATTTTAAGACTAAGAAGATGATGTAAGAAGACGGTCCTGAAAGTGAGATGGTACATTTACTTCCAATGAAAGGGCAGGAACATGTGCAGCTGTTCCCCAGGTACCACAGCTCCTTGCATTAATGCAGAAACTAAAGTCTAATTTTGTCCAGAAACAGACCTGCTTTCAAGAGTAAATTAAGCGTATCTCTAGAGCTCAGAGTAAAATGAAGATCCCGAGCTTTACATTAATAAGATTTCCAGGATCTCAGCATAATCCTTGAGTGTGTGGGGCCCTATTAATAAACAAGACTGAGTTTTCTAACTCCCAAGGAGGGGAATCAGGGTAAACTAATTCGGGTTTAAATAAAATCTGAGCACAGTGGTTGCAGTTCATACCCATTACAGATGGCATCAGTGAACGTTTAAAGACAAAGGACAGAGAAATGGAGCCAGGAAGTGAAAGTTAATATGACTGTTGCAGAATATTCCAAATCTAGACTTTGTTTCAAAAGCGTATGATATTCACTTCAAACACTACCTGCTCAAACCTTGCTTTTTTAGTTTATGTTACTTTAAGTTAATATTTTGTGCTTATAATGCTTATTTTGAGTTATTTCATTACGTTGACTTTAAATTCTTGACAGAGTGAGAGAACTCTTGATACAGATGAAGTCTTGTTTTGGAAGTGTAGACTCTCTGATTGAAATCCAATAACTATGTCCATCCTCTCATTTGCACTCGTATTTATTTATATAAGTTTTTAGAAGCTATGGCATGCTATTCTATGAAGTTTCATAGCCATTAAATGAGAATGAGCTATGATACAAATATCTTTTATTTCTAAGCAGGTTAATTTTTTGGTCATCTTAGATTTCACAGTGTTAACAAGACCACAATTAATATTAATAGATTGTTTCTTCTACTTAGTGCTACCAATATACTTGGCAATACAACTTGTAAAATCTATTTTTAAAAAAGCTCTCAAATTCTAGTTTTTCCACAGGGAAGAAATAAAGATCAATAACATTATATTAATTCAAAAGTTAAAATATGTCAGAGCCCGCGAGCAGCATAATTGAGTCAAAAGATAAAGTTAAAAGGAATTGTATGTTAAACATTTTTTGTAAAACAGGAAGTAGAACACTACAGAGATGAAATTCCTTCAGATTTAACATATATTTAATAACAAAGAATATATCTATAAATGCTACTTAACCTCTCCACTGAGGAAACGACAAGGCTATTGGAAGAGACAGGCACATCTACGTTGCTATAAAAACATTAAGTGATATACCATAAATAGTTGCAATACAGATAATTACCACAAACTATGAAAAACCAGGTTTACAAAAGATAGAGAACCCAGAAATCTCTATAGAAAGGGTGACACGTGACCTCAGCTATAACAGGGTGACCATACTTTCCTATTTCTTCTAGTATATGTCTTCATAAAACAGCCAGACTAATCTTTTTAAACATAAATCAGATCATGTTACCCTTCTGCTCAAAACCCTTCACTGCTTTTCATGCCACTTAGGATAAAGTCACAAATCCTTGTGATCTACAGGACTTTAAATCATCAGGCTCATATGCTTCTCTCCAGCCTCATCTCAAGACACCACCCCCATCGCTCACTCAGCTGTAGACATAAAACTCTCTTTTCTGTTCATTATTTCTATGCTCTGAGTCTTTGTAATGTTTCTCTCCTAATGTTCTATATTCCACCCTTTGCTGATGATTCCCTTCTCATCCCTCAAAACTTGGCCTAAACTGACCTTCTTTGAAAAAGTCTTTCCTGAATCTCTAATCTAAAATAAAGATCCTCTGCTACACTCTTTCTTTCAGAGTACCCTATATTTTTTCTTTCGTAATGTTTGCTGAAGTTTGTTATTAATGTCTTATTTCTATAATTATTTGTTTATTATCAGCCTCTTCTACTAGACTATAATTTAATTATGTGAGGATAGGCCAGGCTTTGGTGCTCAGTTGTTTCATTAAATACTAGTCTAGATGTTGCTGTGAAGGTATTTTGTAGGTGTGATAACATGTATAATCAGTTGACTTTAAGTAAAGGATATTATGTCCAGTAATGTGGGTGGGACTCATCTAATCAGTTGAAGGTCCTAAGAGAAAAGACCTAGGTTTCCTGGAGAAGAAGGAATTCTGCCTCAAGACAGAAATCCTGTCTGTGCTTCCAGACTGCAGCCCAGTCTACAGATTTCAGATTTGCCAGGTCCCATAAGCATGTGAGCCAATTCTTTAAAATAAATAGATATTTATATATCTATATTCACATCCATATTCATACCCAAATCTATATCTGTGTCTCACATATATTCTGTTAGATCTTTTCTGTTTGTCTGGTGAACTCTGACTGATACAATCTGCTTCTACTTGTAAAACTGTGTGATACTAAACAGGTTTCACTTAAACTCTGAAATCTTCAATTTCTTCACTGTAATATGAAAAAAAAAATTCAGAACCAACCTTAATGGAGATTTTCTGAATGTTAAAAGAAAAATCTCATTTAACATTCTTAGTATAGTGCCTGGCAAACAATAAATATTTAATTAATGTTAGATGTGGTGGTATTGTTATTATTATAAGAAACACATATCTAGTGTTAATTATTTTTAATGATGTTTATGTTATAATTTTACTTTAATTTCAAATAACAAAGTTTTCTTAAATCTATCTTATACTTGAGATCCCAGGACAGTTGATCAACTACTATCCTGGCCATATTCCAGATGTTCTCTCTAGCTAACAGAATCACTTCTACCAGAATTTTTCTTAGTGTCCTTTCCACAGTTAACCAACCCCTAAATTCTGCCAGACAGAGAGTTGATAAAAACATTCAATGAGATAACATAATACTAATATATACAAATGAAGGACATTAGCACTCTAAATATAGTGACCTGATTCACTACTATCTTTCTAGAAATCATTGTGCAGAAGAAAACAAAACAATTTTATGCCTACAAAACTTTAGTAGAAAAACACTTTTTATTATAGTCTCACAAATAGCTAATTTGAGATGAAAACCTTTCCTAAGAAAAAGTGAATAGAGAAATATGAAACAAAAATATTTTTAAACAATGTATTACTTCTCCATAATACATGCTTATATTATTATTACTTATATATAAGAAAAATTAAGAATGATATAAATCTAATAATGTGAAGAATTGACTCTAAATGATTAAAAACAAACCATTTCTTATACCACCCTTGCAATATATGAGAAATGACAGTCTAAAATACTTGTCTAAACAAATTTTGTATTGTTATATATAATTATAAATTAGAAATAACTTCTATTAGATTACTTGCAAAAGTTTAGATTTTCTTTTAAAGCCATTCTAAAGAGTCTTTAAAAAAGACTTCAGAAAAAAATTAAGCAATTTACAATACTTTTTAAAATAATAGTTTATGAGTAATTTTTAAGTTTATAGTTATTTTTTACTTATAAATTTTAAAATTAACCTATCAGTTACTATTTACTTCTAGTATTTTTTTTTTACAACTCACCTATGAGAAACCGCTCCCCATGCACCATGCTTATTTGTGAGAATGTTCAGGATTTTCTGTTTCAACTGATTTGCAGTCACGTGGTCCCGATGCTTTGCGGCACTTATGAGGTGGTCACACATCTTCTCTTCCTCTCTTCTATCAGCAGCGTATTGGGCACACTGTGACTAAAAGAAATACCAACAGTGCATGATAATACACCTCTATCTATATAAGAAAGAAATGATATCTAGCCTTGAGTTAAAGGGTAATTATTATCAACTCAATTTTTAAAACTCAGATAATATAATATTTTGAAAGTTATTCTAATATATGTGTGTATATGGTTACTTTTCAAAATGGTAAAACTGTGTTCTTTCTATGTGTTTGTACATAAAGTATATGGAAAGTAATTTGAATGTTAATAACCTGGGTCTCCCGCATTGTAGGCAGATTCTTTACCATCTGAATCACAAGGGAAGCCCATTAAGTAATATAATCAGATAATTTATGACTTTTAATCTACCTTCCAATTCTGAAATTCTGATTTTAACATATTCTAAAAATGAGCATTTTAGAAACAGTTTATCAAAAATGCAAATCTACTTATTATTTTACCAATACAATATTGTTGTCATTGCTGTTTAGTTGCTACGTAGTGTCTGACTTTTTGTGACCCGATGGACAGTAGCCTGCCAGGCTGCTCTATAGATGGGATTTCCCAGCAAAAACACTGGAGTGGTTTGCCATTTACTTTTCCAGGAGATTGTCCTGACTGAGGGATTGAGCCCAGGTCTCCTGCATTGGCAGGGGAATTCTTTACTGCTGAGCTACCAGGGAAGCCCCTAATATAAGTGTTCATTGTTCAGTCATGTCCAACTCTTTGCCATACCATGGACTGTAGCCTGCCAGGTTCTTTTATCCATGGAATTCTCTAGGCAAGACTACTGGAGTGGGTAGCCATTCCCTTCTCCAGGGGATCTTCCTGACTCAGGGATTAAACCCAGGTCTCCTGAATTGCAGGAAGATTTTTTTTACCATCTGAGACACCAAGGAAGCCCAATATAGTATCAGTTCAGTTCAGTCGCTCAGTCGTGTGATCCCATGTCTTTGATGGCTCAGTCTTTGCGATCCCATGAACTGCAGCAAGCTAGGCCTCCCCGTTTATCACCAACTCCTGGAGTCCACCCAAACCTATGTCCATTGAGTCAGTGATGCCATCCAACCATCTCATCCTCTGTCGTTCTCGCCTCCTCCTGCCCTCAATCTTTCCCAGCATCAGGGTCGTTTCAAATGAGTCAGCTCTTTATATCAGGCGGACAAAGTATTGGAGTTTCAGCTTCAACATCAGTCCTTTCAATGAACACCCAGGACTGATCTCCTTTAGGATGGACTGGTAGGACCTCCTTGCAGTCCAAGGGACTCTCAAGAGTCTTCTCCAGCACCACAGTTCAAAAGCATCAATTCTTCGGCAATCAGCTTTCTTCACAGTCCAACTCTCACATCCATATATGGCCACTGGAAAAACCATACCCTTGACTAGACAGACCTTTGTTGACAAAGTAATGTCTCTGCTTTTTAATATGCTGTCTAGTTTGGTCATAACTTTCCTTCCAAGGAGTAAGCGTCTTTTAATTTCCTGGCTGCAATCAGCATCTGCAGTGATTTTGGAGCCCAAAAAAATAAAGTCTGACACTGTTTCCCCATCTATTTCCCATGAAGTGATGGGACCAGATGCCATGATCTTTGTTTTCTGAATGTTGAGCTTTAAGCCAACTTTTTCACTCCCCTCTTTCACTTTCATCAAGAGGCTCTTTAGTTCCTCTTCACTTTCTGCCATAAGGGTGGTGTCATCTGCATATCTGAGGTTATTGATATTTCTTCTGGCAATCTTGATTCCGGCTTGTGCTTCCTCCAGCCCAGCGAAAGTTTCTCATGATGTACTCTGCATAGAAGTTAAATAAGCAGGGTGACAATATACAACCTTGATGTACTCCTTTTCCTATTTGGAACCAGTCTGTTGTTCCATGTCCAGTTCTAACTGTTGCTTCCTGACCTGTATACAGGTTTCTCAAGAGGCAGGTCAGGTGGTCTTGTATTCCCATCTCTTTCAGAATTTTCCAGTTTATTGTGATCCTCACAGTCAAAGGTTCTGGCATAGTCAAAGCAGAAATAGATGTTTTTCTGGAACTCTCTTGCTTTTTCGATGATCCAGAGGATGTTGGCAATTTGATGTCTGGTTCCTCTGCCTTTTTTAAAACCAGCTTGAACATGTGGAAGTTCACGGTTCACGTATTGCTGAAGCCTGGCTTGGAGAATTTTAAGCATCACTTTACTAGCATGTGCTGCTGCTACTGCTGCTGCTAAGTCACTTCAGTCGTGTCCGACTCTGTGTGACCCCATAGATGGAAGCCCACCAGGCTCCCCTGTCCCTGGGATTCTCCAGGCAAGAACACTGGAGTGGGTTGCCATTTCCTTCTCCAATGTGTGAAAGTGAAAAGTGAAAGTGAAGTCGCTCAGTCGTGTCCGACCCTTAGCGACCCCACGGACTGCAGCCTACCAGGCTCCTCCATCCATGGGATTTTCTAGGCAAGAGTACTGGAGTGGCTTGCCATTGCCTTCTCCGACTAGCATGTGAGATGAGTGCAAGTGTGCGGTAGTTTGAGCATTCTTTGGCATTGCCTTTCTTTGGGATTGGAATGAAATATCTTACTTAAAAATGTTATGTTCCTGATAGTTATATATAGATTAAAACGGTGCCATTTAATAGTATTCCATCGCATAAATGGCAATGTGGTATAGAAGACAGTTTAGGAATTTAGACTTGCATTTAATTTCACACTTTACGTAAATTCTTTTTTCTCTGTATTCAGTTTTCTATTGATAAAATAAAAGGCTAAAACAAGATTTTCTCTACAGAGTCTTAGCTCTCGAATTTAATGTATTCAAAGTCTCTGAATGATAACTACTCTCTTAATCTTCTCTACCACATAATCAGTTGTCCTGTCAGCTATCTATATTCAAGTTCATTGGTATTAGAAACATAGGCAATCTTGTGTATCAAAAAGGTTCAATACAAACTTGAACATGAAGATGAAACATCTCTTTAATCATAAGTCTTTTTTGTATAATGATTTACGTATAGGGTAGAGTGACTGCAAATTTTAATATTATCAAGTATTAATATGAGTCATATAATTATAAAAAAGTTTCATACATCTAAAATATATATATAATGAGTTCACATTCATTATTACAAAGTAAAAATCCTTCATGGAAGGTATCTGAGCATAATCCTTTCAACTATCTCTTGATTCAGACTACCAGCACAAGTCATCTCTTCTAGAGAAATAATCCTTCAGTAACCTAAGAAGGATTAATTCATTTTCCAATTTATCTTTTTGTACAGGGAATCACCAATTAGTACAATCATCTGCCTCCATAATGAGGTTAATATTTCATTAGCTCATTGGAGAGTAAAATTAAATTTTCATTTTTCTTCCTTAACAATTACAGTGGTTAGCCAAAAATACTTAACTGTTAAGTACCCATCTCAAATTAAATATACTTTTTTTCTTAATTACAGGCTTATATGGGCAATATAGAAATTCCTCAGAAAGTCCTAGTATAAAATGTTATGGCTTTTGTAAAATCTCTTACAATTTAAAAGTAGAATATGTTTGGTAAACTACACATGCACACAGATACACACACATCAATGCATTTTATTAATATAGCTTTAAGCTTAAAGTAACAAATAGAAAATCTGGGTTAAAACAAATAATGCATGTTCATTAAGTAACAATGATAATACTCTCAAAATTTGGTTTACATCAGTATTTTATGTGTACACAATCTAAGAACACTGAGTTGTTCACGTTCCCTTTACAGCATCTATACCTCCTTTAGTTGTGTATCCTCAATCAGAGAGATCTCATCGCCAAGATGGTGAAAATGGTATTAAGGGTGTGTGAAAACAATCTTACTCTTTAAATGTATAAAGCATGCATACACAGTACATTAACAAATAAACAGCATATTGGTGATAATTATAATAAATCACAGTAGCGGCTGATTAGGGTGACAACTATTTAAAAATTTTCCTTAGAGGGGACAATAATGTAAAAAGGTTGAAAAACACCACTCTTAGCTTAATATCGGAGAAGGAAATGGCAACCCACTCCAGTGTTTTTGCCTGGAGAATCCCAGGGATGGGGGAGCCTGGTGGGCTTCCGACTATGGGGTCACACAGAGTCGGAAACGACTGAAGTGACTTAGCAGCAGCAGCTTAATATCACCTTGGTTAAATATATGTTAGAGCTTGTAATTAAAATCTGGTGACTTGAAAATGTATCTTAAATACTTTTACATGTCAAATACTGATCTGCTTATATCCCCACAAAATAACTTGCTTTTCTTAGTAGAAATATGATCAACTCAAAACTTATTCTATAGGGAATTCAGTTAATATTCTAAACCTATTACTAACAGAGGTCGAAAGTCAATTGAATATTGCTATTTTGTCTAGAGTTCTGATATATCTTATACCTAAACATATTATTCAAAGCAGATAATTTAATCTTTTCTCACCATCCAGATCAGAGTATAATACCTGATTTGTAAAGATTCGATGTTATTTATGGTTGCTGCTGGAAAGATACAAAACTTCATTCTGACAAACACGTAACTGTCGATGTACTTTTATCAGAATTTATATATTTTTTTCAAATAAGACTGCTACAATCCCATATGACAGGTGTATGCTGTCTCATTTGACAAATGAAGTGGATATTATGGTTATTATAACGAAACAATTATCTCTGTCTTATTCTTTTCAGCAAGGTAGATCAGAGATCTCTAGACCTAGGACATCAATCTGCATGATTAAGAGAGCTGCTTTACTGAGATAAAAACCTCAAAACTGGAAACATGGATTCTGGCTTCCAGCTGCACCACACTTGTTCATATGTTGTATCAGGAGCATAAATTGGTGGACTTAGTTATTATTTTCAAGGCCAACCTAAGTCAAACACCAGGTCACCGAAATATTTATTATATTTCAAAATGAGTTTATTGAATCAGGACAATATGTCAAATAATTACTGACATGCTAGAAATATAAGAATAATATTTATTTTAAAAACTATTAGTATGTACTATATACTACTTGAATATCTTAAATTTTTGAATATAAATAGAAATGATAATTTGTTCTTTATGCAAATGATAATTTGTGCTTATGAAGATTTTAAACTGTTATGTTTCCATATATACATACAGATCTACATATACATCATATATAATAGGATTGCTTCATTTGTTAATAAAGTATAAATCATAACAATAAAATATGAACTAAAATGATATTTGGCCACTCTAAATAGAGATGAATACATTATTAAATAATAAATTACTGAAGAATAAAACTGTTTCTTCACATAACCACTATTACACTCATATCCAATGGTGTGTAAACTATGCTTAAAAATTAATAAAGGAGTTGCACTGTTAAACTACATGTGCCTTTAAGAATAAGTTAGAACAACCTCAACCTATCAAGCGGTTAGGCATAATGCTAGAGTGGTCTTTTTGTATTGCAAATGAGGTAATAAGAAATAACTTCCCTGTCTGACATTTACTAAAGCTTTTAAAAACAACTGAAATGCCTTCAGTGAAATTTTCGTCTTGAAAAAAGAACTTATGTAAGGTTACCACTGGTGACAACTGACTTGTAACAGAAAAGCAGAATTTAATTTACTCCCAAACCTTACCTCAAACTCTGCATGTTTATGTACATCCTCAGCTCTCTGTCTATTCAAAATAAACTCAGCTTCATTTGCAACACGAACTATATGGTCCTTCATAGCATGGCATAGCAATCTGAAAAGAAAAATACCTTTGGAATTAAAAACTTTGTGCAACTCAACTTTTTTCAGTAATCAAATTTCAGTATTGTAAATATTAAGTATGCATAAATTTTAGATAAGTCTAAATCATACAATTACAAAATATGCTATTAAACTGTTACAGCAATGCTTCTTAAATATAGTGTGTCTTGTGAACAAATGATGCAGTTAATTTAATAAAGTTATTAAAGGGAAGAAAAACAAGGGTTTTGGACACTTGTAAAATGGTTAAAACAACAGAATTCAGAATCATGAAAAGTAAATTTTCACACAAAACCTGGATGATCATACGTTAGAAAATCTATAGACTGGATTCTTACTTTAATTAATATAGACACTAGGATTAAATTACATCTAAAATTCACTTACATGCTCAGATCCTTAATTCTAAGATGGAACCTTCCTGAAATAAATTCCGAGGAGTAGTGAATTCAAGATAGTTTTTCACTAGAAATCTTACAACAATCTATGTCTGTTCTGACATAAACTTTGTTATCCCATGGTGAGATCTGGGTTAAATTGACTGTCACTCTAGGAACGGCAGCAATTTCCTGGCCATATGACGGAGGCCTCACTTAAGACGAACACAGGCACATTGCAATGAGAATATTGTCTAATTTTCAGCATGGATGTTAACAACTTAAGTTACTCAAAGAACCCAAGAGTAAGGGGAAATCTACTAGAAAGCACAATACTTGGGGGAAAATGGCTCAAACACTTCTGTAAATAATGTTGGAGGGCGAACAATCATACAGATAGTCTTAAATTTAATCATGGAGGAAGCTGGGAAAATAAAAGAAGTTAAAGACTAAACTTCCTAACTATTAACTTTTGATGACCTCATTTGTCTATATTTTATAAATGATCTTCAAAAGAGAAGAGGTTGGAGTCTTTCGTTCAATGGCTTTATCTAGTGCATGAAGGCTGAAGAAAGCCAGGAAGAAATCTAATATGTGCAAATTAGTACAGATTACAACATTTAAATAGATTAACAGAAGACAGCAGGAAGGGAGAGACTCAGGGTCTGGCTGGTTAATAGGTATTATACCATTCTTAGGAACAAAACATTGGATGACCAAAGCCAAGAGGCATGGTGGCAGAGGAGGGGATGGGGTAGGAGAGATTCATGCCTCAGATACACCAGAAATTTGTATTGGTTATCTGAAAGTCTGTCCTCCCAGTTCTTCACTGAGGAGTTACACATCAACTAATGCGTGATGTGTTTGTGTGTGTATTTTTTTAAAGCAGAAATTTATTAAGATCCATTTATATAGCGTTTTTCAGACCAAACGTGTGTGTGTGTGTGTATATATATATATATATATAAACATACACACAGAATCCTCAACATTCAGGCAATCAACACTGTTCTCAGAAGTGCATTGTAAGAAGACAGACTTCTTTGCCTTCATCCCCTAAAAAGGCACTTTTGTTTATACTCCTAAAAATGATGAATTTATTATACCACCTCTCAAGAACAAATCCCAAAGCCTCTGCAGAGGGTGAAGAGAGATTAGCAGAGAACCTTCTCCTCAACACAGTGCCACACCCAGATGGGTAGTACAAGAGACACAGAAATGGCTTCAAGGATGGGGCTGTGAGGAGAGCCTGGGGGCCCTGGTGGGCGGCCCCAGCTGCGGAGTGTGGCCAGACAATACTGAATGGCTTCCAGGGCCTCTTATTCCTCCTCATCTTCCCACGCAGCCATGGCTCCTGGAGGTTTAAGCTCCGGGAGGGCATCTGTCACCTTACTAGGTGCTTTGCCTAAGGCCCCTATGGTGATGTCAAACAGAACTCTGTCAATTTATATTGCTGCTGCTTCTTTCATTTCTTCTTGAGTGCCCATGCTTTCAAAAGTGTCCTCTTAACATCTTTTCTATGATCCCAGCCTTCATCATCTCTTTGGACAGCTCCCGCATGGTGGCCTGGATTTCCAAGATCTTCACAAGATGCTGCATGGCCTTCACCTCTGTGCTCTTCTGCAAGTGAACCAGCCACTCACACAACTGCCAGCTGGTTCTTCATTCCCGTGAGCACAGAGTTCATGTGTACTTTGGATATATAGAGCTTGCTCATAGCCTTCCTTGACCTGAATCATCTCCTTGGCCAGAACCATGCAGACATCCTTCTGACCTTTTTTGGCAGCATCATTCATAGACTGTTTCACATTTTCTTCTTCACTATGGATATCTCATATCTGCCCATCAACAACTCTCATTTCTTTTCTTATCTTCAGTGACCATTCATTGACCAGCTCTTTGAGCGGCTTCTCCTGGGTTTTTCCAAATAGCCCCATGGCAAACTGAACTGAACTTGCACTTCCTAGCTTTCCATTCCCTGCGCCCAGGCAGGTCACAGGCAGCTGCCTGGGTGGGGCCATTTAGAGGTATGTGTGATGTTTTATTTCCATGCCTCTACTTATCTGACTCTTTTAAAGGGGAACTAAAAACCCCTAAATCTAAGATTCCTTTAGTATCTTCAATTCTATCTCACATCAGGAAGTCACTCTATTGGCCATAATCAGCTTCATTTATTAAAATTTTAAGCTCAGACAAGCTACTCTGTGTCACAGTTACAGATAAGAATCCTAACCTTTCTCTCTTCCCTTCACTTGTCTCTCCCTGGTTCCAGGCAAAAAAAAAAAAAAAAAAAAGACTTCCAACTTCCACTTCTGTGATCCCTGTTTTCTCTTTGTCCTTCATCCACTGCTCATTTCCTTTTTCACTAACCTTGGATCCCATGATTCCACATTTTAAGCATCCTCTTGCAGCACCTTCAATCCGTGATCTGTGCTACAGCTGCTTAGGAAGTACATAACACTAGGTAAAGAGGGGGTATCCCTTCTCAGTCCTATATCTGGACCTCTGAGGAAACTTAAGTTGACTTTTCTAAGCTAATTTTGTTAAGGCTATATTCCTCGTCATGTGTGGTTATTTAAGTCTCTGTTTTTATTATGTTAGTGGAAGTTAATGATTAGAAAAAAATTTCTTTAAACGCCTGAATCCAAAAAAATCTCCCAGACTTTCTCAAGGAGCTGCATGTATGTGTTGACAGCCCTTGAACACTCAGCCAGGCAGGTTTCAACACTACCTTTGAGTTTACTTCCTGCTGCCACATAATCTCACAGGTGAGAGTTGGGAACCTTCTCAACTTTCCAGAGCATGAAAGCTAAGCATGTGCAGGGCCCTTTAGAAATTCAGATATATGTCCAAGCTTTTCAAAGTGCTGTGTATATTTCACTCCCCTGCTGTTCCTCCCAAGCTTTTCGGTTTGTCTACCACTGGCCGCAACTGTTCTCTATCACCTCAGGCAATGGCAATCTAAGATACTGGCCTATAAATGCCTTCAACAAATGCCCTCAGTAAAGCAGCTTTCTTTTCACACTAGGCCAGTTCCAAGTTAGGCAAAATGAATCTTTTAACCTATTCTTCCAGGGAGTCACTAGACAGATCAAAAGTAAGTAATTAAAATTCTTTGCTAATGACGTCTATTTCCCTCTGGCACAGTGACTTATAATGTGTACTTTTTAAATTATTTCCTTTGAACAGGGAAGCAAAGGTTGGCACTGGAGTTAAGTTAAAATGTCACAAAATTACTGCACCATCACACCCCCTAATAGTTTTTGAAAATATTTTTGTTGTATACACTATTGAGACTTTTTTCTTCAAACACTGAAAGTATTATGTCCTTATCTTCTAGCTTTTTTTGTTGCTGTCATTCTAATTTCCCCCTTTTCTAAATGATCAGTTCCTTCTTTCTGGGTGCTTTTACCTCTTTATTTTTGGCTTTGCTCAGTTTCAGTACCATGTGTTTAGCCTGGGTTTCTTTTTATTTATCCTACTTGAGGTACACTGTGATTTTCATATTACCATATTTTTATTTTCAACCAGCTTTCAAAAATTCACAAATATTATCTTTTAAAATATTTCATTTCACCTACTCTGTATTTATTTTCCTTTTTCAATTATGATGATTTGCAAATTAAACTTTCTTAATTCTACCTCCACAACTCTTAATATCACTTTCATTTTTCATTTCTTTCTCTTTCTGCATTTTGGGTAAAAATCTCAAAATCTATTTTTCAAGTCAGTATAATTCCCTTCATCTTTGTATAATCTGATGAATCATTAATACACAGAGTTTTTCCAAACTGTATTTTTAAAATCTTTGAAACTGTTAGTCACTCAGTAATGTCTGACTCTTTGTGATCCCATGGACTGTAGCCTGTCAGGCTCCTCTGTCCAAGGGATTCTTCAGGCAAAAGTAGTGGAGTGGGTTTCCATACCCTTCTCCAGTGGACCTTCCTGACCCAGGGATCAAACCCAGGTTTCCTACATTGCAGGTAGACTCTTTATTGTCTGAGCCACCAGGAAACCCTTAAGAAAGAAAAAAAATATATATATATATATCCCCCATGGACTATCAAGATTAGAATTATGAAATACAGGAAATAAAATAGTACAAAACCGAATGAATAAAGAGAGACCATGGGAAGCTTTGAAAAATTGAGAGGTGATAGAATTTAAGGCTTTCCTGAGCAACCAGGAAAGCTATATTCATCCTGCCTACTAAGATCATGGCATCTGATCCCATCACTTCATGGGAAATAGATGGAAAAACAGTGGAAACAGTGTCAGACTTTATTATTTTGGGCTCCAAAATCGCTGTGGATGCTGATTGCAGCCATGAAATTAAAAGACATTTACTCCTTGGAAGGAAAGTTATGACCAACCTAGACAGCATATTAAAAAGCAGAGACATTACTTTGCCAACAAAGGTCCGTCTAGTCAAGGCTATGGTTTTTCTAGTGGTCATGTGTGGATGTGAGAGTTGGACTGTGAAGAAAGCTGACTGCCGAAGAATTGATGCTTTTGAATTGTGGTGCTGGAGAAGACTCTTGAGAGTCCCTTGGACTGCAAGGAGATCCAACCAGTCCATTCTAAAAGAGATCAATCCTGGGTGTTCATTGGAAGGACTGATGTTGAAGCTGAAACTCCAATACTTTGGCCACCTCATGAGAAGAGTTGATTCACTGGAAAAGACTGATGCTGAGAGGGATTGGGGGCAGAAGGAGAAGGGGACCACAGAGAATGAGGTGGCTGGATGGCATCACCGACTCGATGGACATGGGTTTGAGTCAACTCCGGGAGTTGGTGATGGACAGGGAGGCCTGGTGTGCAAAGAGTGGGATACGACTGAGTGACTGAACTGAACTGAACTGAGGGGTAGGATGTGAATATTCTATAGCAGAAGATAACCCTCAGTGACCCATTCAGCTTTATTTACTCTTCAATCTGTTGAAATCTGACTTTAAGATCATCCTACATTAATCACTAGTCTTATCAATTTTATTTATTTTTAATTTGCTTCTTTATTACTTAAACATTGTTTTAATTCAAGTCTAATCATCTGCCATCCAGTTACAACAGCCTCCTGATTTCTCTCTCTCAAATCTTCAGTTCCTCTGTTATATTTTTCGCTCTGACACTAGTGTTATTTACAGTTCTTGGCTACTTTTATTGACAAGATAATAGTTAAACATTATATATAGACATTGGTCTACGTTTCCAACTTTATCTACTGCCTTTTCAGTATATGTTTTCTGTGTTTCAGAGAACATAGTTCTTTTAATGATTCATGCTACTTCAGGATTTCTATATGTGCCACTTCTTTGTGGAACTCTTACCACTCACTCCTCTCAATACAACTAAGAGACCTTCTCCCAATTTCTCAGATGTTCTGAGAATTATATTGATCACACTGTCTTATGGACTTTCCCCCCTCTTTTTTTCCTTTTAACAAGTCTCTCTTAGACTAGGAAGTTCATTAAATGAAGTACAATCCCTATTCATCTCTGTATCCAACATGATTTGCATGGTAGCTATTGAGAAACATGGACTCACCAATAACACATGGCTAAATGGAAAAAATGACTGAATGAATTCCTGAGCAGGTTATGTATGAAGGAGGGGAAAATAAGAAATATAATTTTAAAGATAAGTTAGTTTAACACTATAAAATTCTATGATATATTTAGCACATAGAAAACAGGTAAATAAAAATATCATATAACTTGGTAATTATGGAACATTTTCTTCCTCAGAGTATGAAGTAAATGAACTGGTCTTCATCTTCTACTCTAAGTTTATTTTTCAAAGGGACTAGAAAAAGAAAGCAATTTGTTGAATCTCATTCATTCTTCTAGAATGGAGCTGTCATATATACAGGAAAGCAATCAGGGAACAAAACAAAGCATTCTCTTCCAAATGGAATACATATCATTATGGCAAGTTCTGTTTTACTAGGAAGTCTCTAATTCTATGCAATTTGTTATAATTCAAATTGTTTTTCAGCCATCTATATGTCTTCTTTGGAGAAATGTCTGTTTAGCTCTTTGGCCCATTTTTTGATTGGGTCGTTTATTTTTCTGGAATTGAGCTGCAGGAGTTGCTTGCATATTTTTGAGATTAATCCTTTATCAGTTGCTTCATTTGCTATTATTTTCTCCCATTCTGAAGGCTGTCTTTTCACCTTGCTTATAGTTTCCTTTGCTCTGCAGAAGCTTTTAATTTCAATTAGGTCCCATTTGTTTATTTTTGCTTTTATTTCCAATATTCTGGGAGGTGGGTCATGGAGGATCCTGCTGTGATTTATGTCGGAGAGCATTTTGCCTATGTTCTCCTTAGGAGTTTTATAGTTTCTGGTCTTACATTTAGATCTTTAATCCATTTTGAGCTTATTTTTGTGTATGGTGTTAGGGAGTGTTCTAGTTTCATTCTTTTACAAGTGGTTGACCAGTTTTCCCAGCACCACTTGTTAAAGAGATTGTCTTTTCTCCATTGAATATTCTTGCCTCCCTTGTCAAAGATAAGGTGTCCATCAGTTCAGTTCAGTTCAGTCGCTCAGTCGTGTCTGACTCTCTACGACCCCATGAATCACAGCACGCCAGGCCTCCCTGTCCATCACCAACTCCCGGAGTTCACTCAAACTCATGTCCACAGAGTTGGTGATGCCATCCAGCCATCTCATTCTCGGTCGTCCCCTTCTCCTCCTGCCCCCAACCTTTCCCAGCATCAGAGTCTTTTCCAGTGAGTCAACTCGTCCCATGAGGTGGCCAAAGTATTGCAGTTTCAGCTTTAGCATCAGTCCTTCCAATGAACACCCAGGATCGATCTCCCTTAGAATGGACTGGTTGGATCTCCTTGCGGTATAAGGGACTCTCAAGAGTCTTCTCCAACACCACAATTCAAAAGCATCAATTCTTCGGCGATCAGCTTTCTTCACAGTCCAACTCTCACATCCATACATGACCACGGGAAAAACCATAGCCTTGACTAGACGGACCTTTGTTGGCAAAGTAATGTCTCTGCTTTTTAATATGCTGTCTAGTCTGGTCATAACTTTCCATCCAAGGAGTAAGCGTCTTTTAATTTCATGGCTGCAATCAGCATCTGCAGTGATTTTGGAGCCCCCAAAAATAAAGTCTGACACTGTTTCCACTGTTTTTCCATCTATTTCCCATGAAGTCATGGGACCAGATGCCATGATCTTTGTTTTCTGAATGTTGAGCTTCAAGCCAACCTTTTCACTCTCCTCTTTCACTTTCATCAAGAGGCTTTTGAGTTCCTCTTCACTTTCTGCCATAAGGGTAGTGTCATCTGCACATCTGAGGTTATTGATATTTCTCCCAGTAATCTTGATTCCAGCTTGTGCTTCTTCCAGCCCAGCGTTCTTCATGATGTACCCTGCATATAAGTTAAATAAGCAAGGTGACAATATACAGCCTTGACGTACTCCTTTTCCTATTTGGAACCAGTCGGTTGTCCCATGTACAGTTCTGACTGTTGCTTCCTGACCTGCATACAGGTTTCTCAAGAGGCAGGTCAGGTGCTCTGGGATTCCCATCTCTTTCAGAATGTTCCACAGTTTCTTGTGATCCACAGAGTCAAAGGCTTTGGCATAGTCAGTGAAGCAGAAATAGATGTTTTTCTGGAATTCTCTTGCTTTCTCCATGATC
This sequence comes from Moschus berezovskii, assembly GCF_049115385.1. Classification (NCBI taxonomy): domain Eukaryota; kingdom Metazoa; phylum Chordata; class Mammalia; order Artiodactyla; family Moschidae; genus Moschus; species Moschus berezovskii. The sequence goes on along the minus strand of NC_142472.1, from coordinate 60,734,492 downwards.
CAGCGGATGTTGGCAATTTGATCTCTGGTGCCTCTGCCTTTTCTAAAACCTGCTTGAACATCTGGGAGTTCACGGTTCACATATTGCTGAAGCCTGGCTTGGAGAATTTTGAGCATGACTTTACTAGCGTGTGAGATGAGTGCAATTGTGCGGTAGTTTGAGCATTCTTTGGCATTGCCTTTCTTTGGGATTGGAATGAAGACGGACCTTTTCCAGTCCTGTGGCCACTGCTGAGTTTTCCATATTTGCTGGCATATTGAGTGCAGCACTTTCACAGCATCATCTTTCAAGATGTGAAATAGCTCAACTGGAATTCCATCACCACTACTAGCTTTGTTCATAGTAGATGCTTTCTAAGGCCCACTTGACTTCACATTCCAAGATGTCTGGCTCTAGGTCAGTGATCATGTCCATAGGTGCATGGATTTATACAAGAAACTATTCTTAAGTAATCTTTTAAAACTTTGAACAGAGTTACAGATTTTACCATTTGTTATAAACTGGCATATATAATTTAACCAGAACCATAAGAAAATTAGTATTGTGTGAATTCTGAAGCACTTTCAACATGTTGTTGAAATAATGTGGACTTTCTTGAGTTTTACACATTCATAAGTGAATGGTCTGTACCTCGTGCCTTTGTTGGCTTTCTGTGAGCTGTAGTTTCTGGGAAGTGAGCAGCTCTCATTCCTGTAACTCTTGTAATTCAGTCATTCGTGTGCCTCCTTCATGTGGATTCAGTACAGCTGTGGTGCTATTATCCCTCTGATAGGAACTCTAGCTCAGTGTAAAGCCCCAAAGGTCTGTTACTTATTTTAATTTTATATTGTATTATATTTTATTTACAGTGTTGTGTTTGTTTTAGGTGTATAGCAAAGTGATACATGGGGTGCTCATGGTTTATAACATAAATGGCATTGTTTTGAGAGAGGGCTAACTTAGGTATGACATTGGGTTTTTTTTCTTTTTGCAGCTTGAGGCAGTTGTAAAGTAACCTAATGCAGCTTTTTACAACTGTGTATTCTATAGTATTTTTTCATTTGGTGAAATTTTAACTGTTAATGTTTTTGGCATTGTGCTTTGTACCATTTATTAAATAAAAATTTTAAAAAATACATAAATAAATTGTTTTCCATTGATCAGAAGCCCTGAGATCCTGAATTTCAAATATAAATAGTTTCTGTTGTTTTATTGAAAGAAAAAATGTCAACAGAAAAGGCAATATTAGAGGTTAGACAAATAAGTCTTTCATCCTCTACAGATAAATGGGAAAACAGAAGGAAGAACTAGTTTATAGTTAAATTCTACTTTTTATTAATGTTATAAATTTGGACAAATCATTTTCCACGTGTCTAAGTTTTAGTCTTCTGATTATAAAATGGGTGTGTACTGTCTCACATATCCTAAAAACTAGAAGAAACAGTGCATGCTCAAGCTGTAAGGTTAGATTTTTAGATCCAAATTTAGTCAAGAAGATAGGTCCTTATCAGAAGTGAAGTGGCCACACAGTGTAGGAGCAGATGTAATACCTCTGTGGTAATTTCTCTGGCTCCAGAATTTAAAAAGAAAGGCAAGTTTCTGGTGACACTGTAAGGAAAAGTTTGACTGAATCAGAAAAGTTCAATTACTTCCTGTGATTTTTTAAAGACTATTAAAAAATCTGGAAAAAAAATACGATTTTCATTTTTCAATTTAAATAATATAAAGTTCAAAGGAGATTATAATTTTTAAAATAAAATTATGTCCATATTTGCTTTCTTGGATGATAAAAAAAGGTATTTTCTATTGTTTTAAATCTTATTTTCACAAAAAAAGCTAGAGTTGATTTTTTTTTGTTTGTTTTTTAATCCTACATATTGTGCCTACTGTTCAGGCCCTAAGAGAAGACTTCCCCAATCCTTACTGTCTACTCGAATAGGTCCTTCTTCTACAGTCAATGCAATTTTTATACCATTTTTTTGCACAACTTATTTATAATGCCTGTGACATTTTGAACTGTTTAATATTTTGTGCATGTAAACTCTAACTCCTCAATTACAAGTTACTTTCAGATGAAGACCAGATGTAAAATGTATTTTATATCACTGCTAAAACTGTTTAACAAGTATTTTATAAGCATTTATTCAATTTTTTTCCTGTATATACATTAATCATATAGACATTAAGAATGTCAGAAATACCTGTACAGCTATATACTATTTTTGGTAATTAGAAAATAACTAATCCTTTTAGCTTGGACTGTGACCCTTTATAACAGTCATGCTATAAAATAAGTATTCTGTTTTTCTGCACATTGTTCTGTTGAGAGCAACTGAGGGATATAAACCGTCTGTATTCTCACTTTATGAATATAGGGACTAATCAGCCAATAATCAATGCATTGAAGCCATTACCCAGACACCTTGGGAAGAGTTCCTAGGCTAAATTAATGGCCAGGCCATGACTATGTGCATGCATGCTCAGTTCCTCAGTCATGTCTGATTCTTTGCAACCCCATGGACTGTAGACCACGAGGCTCTTCTGTTCATGGAACTATACAGGCAAGAATACTGGAGTGGGCTTCCATTTCCTTTCCCAGGGGGTCTTCCTGACCCAGGATCGAGCTCACGTCTCCTGCAACTCTCACACTGGCAGGCAGATTCTTTACCAGTGAGCCACTTGGGAAACCATGCCATGACTGGTTTTTTGAATCTCGGCTGGCATTTGCTTGCAGTAAGTAAGAACAATAACAACAACAACAAAAATTATGTCTCTAGGAAATAAGGAACAGGAAGAAGTATGGCACTGAAATGACTCTACCAAAAATAAGGCACCTTTCCCTTTTCACTTTTTTAAATATAAGGAACTATTTATGTCTTATGAAATAAACTACTTAACTCTCACCAAAGCTAAAATAATGGTGCCTAGAAGGAAAGTCCATTTGAAGTCGTTCTTAGAGGGACTAAAAAAACCCTAAATACATACATATATGCACATATTTTTTAAACATAGTTCAAAATGTAATTCAGATAAAATTTATGATTACTAATCTTGAAATAATTTCCTTTCTACTTGAAATTTAGCCATTATTAAATGGGAGCCGTTTATCTTAGTTTTCAGTAAATGTATTATTCATTGTCAATATCTAAATTTAAGTCTATAAATTAGCAATACTGTTTAAGATCTATACATTTTGTAAAAAAACAGATTTTACATTGTTTATGAACTTCAGTACGTTTAATAATTTACTAATATGGAAAATGAATGAGTAGTAAGAAAAAAGTATAAATAAGTTATTACATGAAAAAATACAGAGGGAACTTTGTTTTTCAGGCAGTTCTATGGTTTCTTGGTTCAAAATCAGAATTTCAACTCTAAGAAAAAAGTTTCTTATAAAGTCAGAAGGTGCTGGTTTTTAAAACATGTGCTTTGCTGTGCTTAGTTTCTCAGTTGTGTCCAACTCTTTGCGACCCCATGGACTGTAGCCTGCCAGGCTCCTGTGTCTATGGGGATTCTCCAGGCAAGAATAATGGAGTGGGTTGCCATGCCCTCCTCTAGGGGATCTTCCCAACCCAGGGATCAAATGCAGGTCTTCCAGATTGCAGGCAGATTCTCTACTGTCTGAACCGCCAGGGAAGCCCAAGAATACTGCAGTGGGTAGCCTATCTTTTCTCCAGGGCAACTTCCCTATCCAGCAATTGAACCAGGATCTCCTGCACTGCAGGCAGATTCTTTACAGCTGAGCAACCTGGGAAGCCCCTTTTTAAATCATAGTTTTTGCCAAATCAAGGTCATGAAACAAACTCAAGCAAACTAAAGCTTACTGGTTCAATTATTAAATAGCATTTGTTAAACAGGATATTAAAATTTAGGTTATATAATCAGTAAACAATTATACATGAATGCAATATGCTTCTCTTCTTCAAAACGTAAGAAGTGCAAGGTATATATTTTCCCTATTTTAAAGAACAAAACGACAAATTGGAATCTCGTGAACCATAGGTCAAATTCAGCGCTAAACAAGAACACATTCTGACTCGTCATGAATATTCATTAATTGCATCCTATACGTTTCCAAAAGAGTGATAAAGGTTTATTTTAGGCAAATGATTAATTTATTTCAAAAGATTACTCAAGTTATATAATTTAAGTCTTTATTTGCTTTATAGTTCAATTCATATTTTAATAATTTAAAATCCAATTATTATTGCCAAGATATTATAGGCAATTTTACATCCCATTAACCTTGCTTTGTTTTAATTATAAAGATCCTTTGTTAGATTCCTTTAAATGATCCAGTTTATAATTTCAGCCTGTCCTAGGGAGTATTTTAATTCAGCTGCACATTCATCAACTGTTTTTGCCCTGTTAATTGCAGACAACTGCACAATTGCTTTCTCCACCTATGATTGATGAATTTTATTCACAAGTGTAGCTGTTAAGTAGGATAAACATTTATAACAATTTCCACTTAAAGATTTTTATCTTCATTCCCACAAGGACAAATTAAAGACTGATATTTAACAACCAAGAGAAAACATTTTGTGTATGTTTCATTTTACAGTATTAGCAAATGTTAAGAAAAATGTTGCATTTTCATGCAAATGTGTTAAAAGTGTGTGCGAAGAATCTAATGTGTGCCTAGCATATAGTGGGCATCAACAAATATAGGCCAGATTAACAAAGCAATGTGTCTTTACTATACCTACATCCCAACTATTTAAATGCGATATTTTTTTGATTTGAAACTCCCAGTTCAAATTTATGAAAAAGAAAAGTCTAAATTGAAAAGGAAAGGGCCAAAGTAAAGATAGGAGTCAGCAAAATATTGTATGTCATAACAAAAAATAATAAAAAACTTCCATTTTTAAAGGGCCTATATTACTGTAGTTGTAAAATAAAATGTCATATATTACTTCCAACTTTCAGAGAAACTAGGCAAGATGTGAAACAATGTCAGAGGGAGATTATATTACATGCCTAGTTTATCAATAGGAGAACTGGTATTTGAACCTTGTACAAAGAACGTATTTTGAGACAATGCTACTGAATCAATATCTCAATAAGATGGTCAGGGGAGCCTCTCTGAGAGTGTGACATTTAAGCGGGTTCTCAATGATGGGAGGAATCAATCATGTGAAGATGTGGGGAAAAAAGACTCCCAGCACAAACAGCAGTAAGAGCCTGGCCCCAGCTTCTCCACTTCACACACTCCCTGAGCACCACATAGGCATCCTATCCCCCACTGACCACATGCAAGCTGAGAACTCCTGAATCTAAATCTCCATATGAGCTGTCTCTTTGGGCTTCCCAAGTGGCTCAGTGGCAAAGAACTCACCTGCCAATGCAGGAGACGTGGGTTTGATCCCTGGGTCAGGAAGATCCCTTGGAGAATGAAATGTCAACCCACTCCAGTATTCTTGCCTGGGACATCCATGGACAGAGGAGCTTTGTGGGCTACAGTCCAAGGGGTCAGAAAAAGCCAGACACAACTCAAGTGACTAAATGATAAGAGATGTCTCTTTGAAGCCTGACACCCAAAATCTAAGACATCAGCCTAACATTTCTACTTGGAACTTTCACAGGTGCTATGAATTCAGAGCACGTGACTGTATGCTCAGTTGTTTCTGACTCTTTGCGACCTCATGGACTGTAGCCTGCTGGCTCCTCTCCTCATTCCAGGCAAGAATACTGGAGTGGGTTGACATTTCTTACTCCAGGAGATTATCCTGACTCAGGGATCAAAGCTTTGTCCTGTATTGGCAGTGGTTGGTGGTTTCGATGCTAAGTCGTGTCCGACTCCTGCGACACCATGGACTGCAGACCGCCAGGCTCCTCTGTCCATGGGATTCTCCACGCAAGAATACTGGAGTGGGTTGCCATTTCCTTCTCCAGAGGATCTTCCTGACCTAGGGATCGAACCCAGGTCTCCTGCACTGCAGGCAGATTCTTTACCCACTTAGCTATGAGGGAAGCCCTAACAGATTTATTTACTTATTTATTTATTTTTACCACTAACGCCACCTGGGAAGCCCTATGAACTCAGTGTAACCAAAAATAAAAACAACTCTTACTCAACCTACGTCTCTCCTCTGTATTGTTCTAAGTAAACTACACTTATTGTAAATTATCTAGCTCTTAAACAAGAAAGCAAAGTACCCATGATTCCTTCTGTTCTCTCTACCATCCAATCTATCATCAGTTCTATAGATTTAATTTCTAAGTGTTCTGTTGTGTGTTGAGTCGCTCAGTCTGTCCAACCCTTTGTGACCCCATGGACTGTAGTCCACCAGGCTTCTCTGTCCATGAGATGAATTCTCTAGGCAAGAATACTGGAGTAGGTTGCTAGGCCCTCCTCCAAGGGATCGTCCCAACCGAGGGATTAAAAACCAGGTCTCCCCCATTGTAGGTGGATTCTCTACCACCTGAGCCACCAGCTATTTCAAACTTGTCCACTTCTTCCATCCTTATAGCCACTCTTAGTTGGTTTATGACACCATTCTCTTCAACGAGATTCTGAAATTTCAGACAGGTATCTTGCTTCCAGTCTCCAGCCCCAGAAATCCATTTGTCACTCTGCAGATTATGCCAAACTTCTTCCATTACACTCCTGCACCCTTAGCACTACTTACAAACCCCTTCATGGTAGGACTCTTGCCATAAAGGGATGACGCTGGCCTCTCTGCGGCTGGCACACAATATGCGCTGAAACAGCTGTTCGCGTGACTGAGAAGAGCTCTCCAGCAACATGTCTTGCTGGCTCTCACTAATAGGCTTTTGCACTATACTATTCCCTCAGTCCAGAATTTTATTCCTATTTTTTTTCTTTAATCTAGCCATGTCCTAATCATTTCTCAGTTCTCAACTAACATGGTGCTCTGTTTACTGTACTATACTAACCAATGAGTGCTCAGTCGTGTCTGACTTTTTGCAACCCCATGGACCCTGCCAGGCTCCTCTGTCCATGGGATTCTCTAGGCAAGAATACTGGAGTGGGTTGCCATTCTTTTTTGGCAATGGGGCCTCCTACTTTCACTCGTTTTATAGACTAATTTTAAGAACAGTTTAAGGTTCACAGCAAACGTGATTCATGGGGTCGCGGAGAGTTGGACACGACTGAGCGACCGAACTGAACTGAACTGAAACTTGAACAGAAGATACAGAGGAATCCCAGATGTCCTCCCCAACTCATTGCCCTCTCTCTCATTATCACTAATTCCCATCAGAGTGGTTACATTTGTTACAAATTATGAACCTACATTAACAGACTGCACTATCACCCAAGGTCCACAGTTTACATGATGAGTCACACTTTGTGTTGCATATTATAAAGGTTTGGAAAATGCAAAATGATATGTATCCAGTATTACAGTATCATACAGGGTAGATTCATGCCCTAAAAATCCTCTGTGCTTTGCCTATTCATCTCTGCCTCCCCTTAAGCCCTGGTAACCACGGATGTTTTTTCTGTGTCCACAGTTTTGCCTTTTCCCATAATGTTATATAGTTAGAATCATACAGTAGCTTTTTCATATATTGGAATCTTTCATCTTGAAATATGCAATTAAAGTTCCTTTATGTCTTTTCATGGCTTGATAGCTCATTTCTGTTTAGCACTAATTAATAAATACTCCATTGTCTTGATGCATAAGGTAAATAAATGGGTAGTTATTTATCTATTCACCTACTAAAGTGCATCTTGGCTGTTTACAAGTTTTAGAAATTGTGAATAAAATGATTATCAACATCCACATGCAGGTTTTTGTGTGAATGTAAGTTTCTAATTCCTTTAGGTAGTACCAAGGAGCATGGCTACTGTATTTTATGGGAAGACTAGGTTTAATTTTATTAAAAATGCCAACCTGTCTTCCAAAGTGGCTGTACCATTCTGCATTTCCACCAACGAAGAATGAGAGTTCCTGTCGCTCCCCAGCCTGAGCAGCACTTGGTGTCACCAGGGTTCTGGGTTTTGGCTCTTCTAATAGGTGTGTAGTAGTATCTCACTGTTGTTTTAATTTCCATTTTCCTGATGACTGATGATGTGGAACATCTTTTCCTATGCTTATTTTCCATCTGTACATCTTTTGTTTAGGAACTTGTTAAGGTCTTTGGCTCATTTTCTAACTAGTTTTCTTGTTTTCTTATTGCTGTGTCTTAAGAGGTCTTTGTATATTTTAGGTAACAGTCTTTTATTAGATGTGTCTTTTGCAAGTATTTTCTCTCAGTTTGTGGCTTTCTTCTCCTTCTCTTGATACTGTCTTTTGCACATCAGAAGTTCTTCATTTTAATGAAGTTCAGCTCGTCAGTTCTTTCTTTCATGGATCATGCCTTTAGTTTTAGAACTAAAAACCCATCACTAAACATGTCATCTAGATTTTCTCCTTTGTATCTTCTATGGGTTTCATAATTTTTCATTTTACATTTAAGTCTATGATCCACGCTGAGCTAAGTTTTATGAAGAGTATAAAGTCTGTGTCTGCATTTATTTTTGGATGTCCAGTTGTTCTAGCATCACTTGCTGGAAGGATTATTTTTGTTTCATGGTGTTGGCTTTGCTTGGATGCGCTTTTTGAAAACCCTAATACCACCACCAACTGGAGAATGCACCCCTCCAGACTAGGTTAAGTACTCTGCCTTCTTCTCAGATTAGTACCTGTAACATCCAACCCTATCACAGCACCCTTGGGTTATTGTATGTGCTAGTCTGTTTGTCTGGAGAGGGAAATGGCAACCCACTCCAGTACTCTTGCCTGGAAAATCCCATGGATGGAGGAGCCTGGAAAGCTGCGGTCTATGGCGTCGCTAAGGGTCGGACATGACTGAGCGACTTCACTTTCACTTTTCACTTTCATGCTTTGGAGAAGGAAATGGCAACCCACTCCAGTGTTCTTGCCTAGAGAATCCCAGGGACAGGGGAGCCTGGTGGGCTGCCATCTATGGGGTCGCACAGAGTCGGACACGACTGAAGCGACTTAGCAGCAGCAGTAGTCTGTTTGTCTTTCCTCCAAAATTTAGAAACATGTTTGTTTCATTCACTTCTCTATTCCCAGTGCCCATAATTGTGTTTGGTATATGAAAGTGAAGTCTCTCAGTCAGGTTCGACTCTTTGTGACCCCGTGGACTGTAGCCTACCAGGCTCCTCCATCCATGGGATTTTTCAGGCAAGAATACTGGAGTAGGTTGCCATTTTCTTCTCTAGGAGATCTTCCCGATCCAGGGATTGAGCCCAGGTCTCCCACATTGTAGGCAGATGCTTTACCATCTGAGCCACATATAGTAGGTGCTAAATAGACATTTGCTGTTAATATATATATGAAATGTGATTATATATTTAAAGCTAGCTATATTTCATTATTTGTTCCAAAATCATTTTTACTGGAGAAAGCATTGGTATAAAAATGGAAAAACAAATCTAAAATGGCACAAAGAATATTATGATGAGCATTTAGAGGTTTTCCTGGATTAACTTTTTTAAAAAAATTATAACTACTTTCTAAAATTCCAACTCCTTCCCTAAAACAAAATAAATGCCAAATACTACCAATGAATAACGAAACAGCTTCAAAAACTAAAAATCTCTATTAGCAAAATTTTCACTCTTCTTCTTTTCCAAAAAATAACTATAATCTTAATCTTACAAGCTAGAGGTTCAATTTGTTAACTCTTCAGAATTACTGATAACGGCATAATTTTTTGTTTTTTCTTCACAGCTGAAATGAGTTAGCAAAACTAGCATTATGTGAAATGAGATATTTTATAACTCATATGACAATGAACTGCCCGTATAAATAATTATTTTTCTATTTTTCATTGCCTGAACATGGATAATAATTATTATCAATTATTTTCACAATAAAGTTTCATAAGAAGTAGAGTATATTACTATGCTTAAAATGATTATGCTATAAAAGAAAACTAATATCTCTTGTATCTTTTGCTTGGCAGTAGGGCAAATTTCATTTTAATATTTACAGTTGTAGTATTATGACTAAAAATAATTCAATCATAAAATATCTAAGTGAGAAATGCACAGTAAGATGAATTGTTGTAAAAACAGAGGCTATTTCTCAGAATATAAAACACTGATGGAAAAAAAAACCAAATTGTATTTAACTTTTTTCAAAATAGGTATTTATGGCACATACAACATAGGTTTCAAAGACTACCTTATAAAATATTATTTCATGACACCTCTTTTGATAAAGATAAGTTTCATATACAGCAAAATTATTTCCTTATTAATATAATTAAATCTGGTTTCAAATAAGACAAAGACTATGCCAAATCTTCAGGTATTATTTTCCAAAGAATGCACTCTGTCATAGATGAAACTCAAGTTGTAAGGGATGCAAGTCTTTGGCTAATAGAAGCTGTACATGTCAGAATGTTGTCCATTACATCTGTCTTATTGTATTCATTGCCAATAAAGTATAGGAAAAATCATAATGAACGACATTTATCATAAAAGTGATAAATGCAATAATGAGCTCAAACATAAATCTTACCATAACATCATTTCAACAATGGAATAAACAGGTTCCTAGCCAGACTATCATAGTTCCTACATTTAACTTCTCTCCCATTTTTACTGGGATAGCAGAGAGCAGGACATGGTCGAATGAAACTACTTCACATGAACGGAGACGGGCTGAGGGAGTAAACATTGAACACGGCTTTGAAAACAGATGGAGTAGCAGATGGGACTGCAGACTGGGTTCACTTGATCTGTGTAAAACAACTTTACTATTTGGTAAGACATGGCTCAGATCTCACAAAAACCTTACAGACTTTGTCCCTTTATTTCATACCTGCTTCCCCTCTCCCAAATGAAAATTGCTAAACATTTTAAACTTTGTTCCTTTAAGGTATAAGTACCTGTGTGATAAATCATTTAACTAAAATATATTTTGTTACATATTTTTGGAACAGATGGCAAGAAAGAGCATTCGCCCAGTGGAATAAAGTGTACACTGACTAGTTGTCTAAATACTGTACAATTAATTACCTTCCTTCATTGATGAGCTCAATAAATGCAAGTCCTGCATTCTTCTGAATAGAATTTTGCCATTCCTAAAAGGAGAGAGCAGACCACGTGTAAGAAAAATGAGCACGTAAATGAAAGTTAACATCTGGTTTAAGGATCATGTTGATGCTAATCACTTCCATGTGATATTTCTAAATCTTTCTAAAAGATTGTTAACAAATGTTATTTTCTGAGAAATGAAAATTTTAAAAGGAATCCTTTATTGCTTAGTTAAAAGGTACTTTTGTAGTCCCAGTGATACAGACAGAAAGTGAGGTCACAAGAACAGATCTTCACTGTGACTGTAAAATGTTGCTTGTTTTACACTCTTTCTATGGCATATTTAGAATATGTTTTAAAACACTTTTTGCTTATTTATTCCAGGGACTTCAATTTTCTTGATCTTTTTAATACAGCTGGCAAATTTAGTTTTTTAAAGATTATACCCCTTTCAATGGTACTACAAATAAACATTTGCCCACTAAATTTTTATTAAAAATTCTTATTGATCAGTCATGCCACCCATCTACAGAGTTTTCCTCCATGATTTTCTACTAATTAAGTGTTGGCCATGAACATGGCTTTTGGAGACACAGTCTCTATGTCACTCCTTCACTCTGTTCCTGATCTTGTTCCCTTTTAAAGCTCTGAACACATGCTGGGAATAAGTGTGGTCTCCCAAAGTAGGTAATTGCTTTGTAAATATTCTCTGTTCTAAGTAGACCTGTGAAGAAATAGAACAAATCATGAATCTATATTTCCCCAGGAGACAGAATCAACAACTTGGAAACGGAGAAGACAGTCTGGGGACAGGAATGACCTAATAAAAGCCTAAATGACTGTTTTCAGCAAAACCATTGTGTTTAAATGCTTCCCAGGTAACACTAGTGGTCAAGGAGCCACCTGCCAATGCAGGATACTTGGGTTCAGTTTGAGTCAGGAAGATCCCCTGGAGAAGGAAATAGCAACCCACTCCAGTATTCTTGTCTTGAAAATCCTATGGACAGAGAAGCCTGGTGGGCTACAGCCCATGGGGTCGCAAAGAGTCAGATGTGACTGAGCACACTGCATTTTAGCTGCCATAACCTTTATCAAAATGACAAGATCTTTGTTGCACTGTATTGAACTTATTAAACCTTTCAAATAATTTTTGTTGAAAACAATTATAGGCAACACTTTTCTCTACATTTTAACAAAATGACTTATTGCTATACTCATATATTTTGCATTAATTGAGGCAAAGCATTAAGTGAAAGTCTCCAAAGAAGAATAAACAGGAAGACCCAGGCTGATTCTTGGGAGCCATTCACATTTTTAAGATTAGAAAAAGAGTAGTTGAAAAGGACAAGAAAAGATCTAGCAAAATTTAAGGACAGCTGCAAAATATTAGAAAACATCCATGTACATACATTGGCTCAGGAAAATTGAAAAATACAAGACCCTTTAATCACTAATAGCATTTTAAAAATATTATTGTATGTGAACTGAAAAATTAAAACATAGCAAACCACAAAATATATGAAACACAAAAGTGAAACTACAAAAATAAAAAAGACGCCATTCCAGAGGACGGTAAGGGAAGCTCTGGTGGTGGAGTCGCACCAGAGCCAGAGGATGCCCTGAGAGCTGGTGCCAACGCAGGCTGAAGAATGCGCCCAGGAACTGGTGCCTGAGCTGGCTCTAGCTGTGGAGAAACTCCATCTCTGGTGCTGGTGCTGGATACAGCGCTGAAGTTGGCACTAGGTATGCTGTTGACTCTAGTTCTCTCTCTGGATTTGGTGCCAAACTAACTCTAGCTCAGACAGTAGTGCTAGAACTGGTTGGGAATTGGCTCCGGTTCTGGGACTGATTCTAATTCTGGCACTGGTGCCAGGCCTGGTGTGAGAATTGCTGAGAGAAATGACTCTAGACAACTATAGATCTGGAGCTGATGTCACCTCTAGAGCTGAAGCGAGAGCTGGCGTTAAAAAGGAGCTGGTAAGCTAGCTGGCTCTAGATCTACAGATGGACTGACCTTTACCCCAGTGCTAGTGCAGGCACTGGCTCTTGCCCAGAGGTGCTGCTGGGACTGGTTCTAGTATTTGCTATAGCTGTGTTGCTGCTGAAGGAGTTGTTTGACAGCTAATGATGGAACTACCTCTATCTCTGGAGCTGGCTCCAGTTACATAGCTGGTTCTAAAGAGAAAACACAAAAAGAAAGGATCTCTATTTCTCTCTCTTTTTTTCCCATCCATAGGAAGGGAAACTATTTTATGTTCTCTGAGTACAAGCAAAAAAAAAATTATGGCTTTAGTCTATCTTGCTCTTCTTCCACCTCTAACTGTCCTGGTCATCCTTTCTGACACGAGTAGATGTCAAACACTTATGTGACATAGGATTTTAAGATGACAAAGCCAAAATGCCAATTTTCTAATACACAGTTTAAAACCTGATAACATAATAGTACCTTCCATGTCTCTGCATCTTCACTTTTGTATGTTTATATGCATATTATATGATTAGATTTTAGATATTGTATCATTGAAGGAAGAACCGTATTTTATTTATCTGTGGTAACCACAGAAACAGAAGAAATAGAAGATGCAAACTGCACAATCACTATATACAGCATTAGGGCAACAAGAGTTCAATACTCAAGTTTAGTGATGTTGGATGGAAAACACAGAAAAAAGATCTTACATATAAAATTTATACTATTATGTATAAAACATTATACATATACATTTCCCAGTATCTTTTTCCAGGTTCTAGTAGTTATTTGCTTGCCAAACATGAATATTTTCTTTTCTACCACAGAAGCCTACCGGTTACACTTTAAGGTTATATAGCTTGGGGTACAAGAGTAGTTTTCCAGGCCTTGTCTTAAGTAAGGACCAAAGCAGAATTCACCTAGTGTGAAGATTTTCAAAATTTTGCATCAACTAAAATAATCAATTTGGACAATTTCAATTTATTAAGTCAATTTCTTTTAACTACATTAATTAATATTTATAAGGCTAAAAAAATGTTACCAGTTGTCTTTCCTTAACAAAGTGAGTTTAATTTTTTTATTTTTCAAATTGCAGTATGAGATTAAAGTCCCAGACAGGAGACACACTAAGTCCAGGACATACATATTCATTTATCTGATGACTAAGAGGAAAAAACAAAGCCATATAATTTAAAATTGTAAGTAGTATAAGAAAATATAGTAAATATGAATTTTAAAACATAAGAGCATAGAATGCACCTGTTATGGTGGATTGCATGGGTTACAGCTTGTATCACCCTTTTATCCACTACACCCTGGGGTGCTGCTTCAATAGAAGGCTTAGAGAAGTAACAAGCTGTAAAAGTAACAATAAAACTAGATATTTTAAACATAAGTTTTTAAGAGTTTAATTGTTTTCTGGAATTTTGCATGAGACATTTATTTTAATCTCTATTGTTATGGTGAATTTTAAATATATCTCATAAGGGAATGTGGAAAACACAGGATATTTCTTCACTTTAAAAAGAGGTAAATGAGAGACAGAAAAAGGGATAACAAAATATTCCTCACAAAATATATTCTCACAGAAAATGTCAAGATCAAATATGGTTTGTTTGTTTTTAAATTTATTTGGCTGTACTGGATCTTAAATGTGGCACGGAGGATCTTCGATATTCGTTGCAGCATACAGGTCTTCAGGTGCAGTATGTGAGATATGTAGTTCCAGCATGTGGGATCTAGTTCCCTGACCAGGGATCAAACCCAGGCCCCCTGCATTGGGAGTACGGAGTCTTAGCCACTGGACCACCAGAGAAGTCCCTTGAATGCAGCTTTTAAGCCTGTTTAGAGAGTCCCTTGGATTGCAAGGAGATCCAACCAGTCCATTCTAAAGGAGATCAGTCCTGGGTGTTCATTGGAAGGACTGATGCTAAAGCTGAAACTCCCAATACTTTGGCCACCTCATGCGACGAGTTGACTCACTGGAAAAGACTCTGATGCTGGGAGGGACTGGGGGCAGGAGCAGAAGGGGACGACAGAGAATGAGATGGCTGGATGGCATCACCGACTCGATGGACATGAGTTTGAGTGAACTCCGGAAGCTGGTGATGGACAGGGAGGCCTAGCGTGCTGTGATTCATGGGGTCGCAGAGAGTCGGACACGACTGAGCGACTGAACTGACTGATTGATTTCTGAGATGACAGTTGTGCTAGTAGTGACGTGAAAGTCACTTAGTCGTGTCTGACTCTTTGCAAGCCCATGAACTGTACAGTCCATGGAATTCTCCAGGCCAGAATACTGGAGTGGTTAGCCTTTCCCTTCTTCAGGGGATGGATCTTTCTGACCCAGGGATCAAACCCAGGTCTCCTGCATTGCAGGTGAATTCTTTACCAGCTGAGCCACAACAAATAATCAATTTTGAGGGCATCTTTAGTTGAAAACTCTAACTCATTGAATTGTTGGCAAAATATGGTAAACAGTATTTGGTGGTAAACAAGAATGTGTAAGTGAAAAGAAAAAAAATGAAATGTGAAGTAAGAAGAAACCTGTAGGAAAAGTGTAACAAACAGCATTTTATTCTATTCTGTAAATGAGTCTTTAGATTTTACTCCTATGAAAAAGGGCAATACTATAACAAGAACTTCTGTTGGCAAAGCAAATATCAAAGTGTGTAAAGAAATAATAATTTTAAAACTTTGGAAATGAGAAATGGATCGAGCCTACATCATTATTTTCTCAACACTTAATATTACCTTTATTACTCATGGAACATTCCCTCTGAAATACAATTATCTCTAATTTGTAGTGATATCTCACACATATGTGTCCCCTCTAGATCATAAACTCATTTATAAAAAGAAAGATCTTGTTTTATCCAGCTATGCATATGTAGTTAGTGGCAAGTGACTGGCATACTCTACATACTCAGTGTATTTCTGTTGTTGAATTTATTTCTCTAAAATCTACGGTATCACAAATCTGTGAGTTTTCAATTCTGACTGAACAAACAAACAAACAAAAAATTAACAGGAATGTTGCTAAAAAGCACCAGTCATATCAGAATAGTCTCTGAAGATAGGCCCAAGCATCAGTGTTATTATATTTTAAAGCTTCCCAAGTGATTGTGACGTGAATTCAGCGCTGAGAACTACTGACTGAAGTCATTCTTCCCTCTTAACAAGACTACACACACATAAACCTCAAAGTTTCTCACTCACCAGCATGGAGTGATTTAGTTATTATAAACTGATGTGTATATTTCCTTTCAAATTGTTCAACTATTTAAATTCCTTCTACTTATTTGTAAAGTAGTATATTATTGCATCATAATTATATCATAATTACTGAAGAGTCCACATCCCTTATTACTAGCCCTTTTTAGCTCTCAGACAGTATTTCATTCTATAATATGGCATTTGTGTAAGACTGAAAGTGTTACCTTATAATGAACATGTAAAAAAATGAGTAATGAATGAGGCTATGCAGTAATTCTATTCCTTTACACTGACAAACATTTGTTCCTGCATTTCAAAATGTATTTCTTAAATGCATATTACTGTGTAACTTTCTAGAAGTTTCAAAAGAATTATTAGGGAGGACGTCCCTGGCAGTCCCATGGTTAACACTCCATGGTTTCAATATAGGTTAAAGGGGTTCGATCCCTGGTGAGGGAACAAAGATCCCACATGCCACCTTGCATAGCCAAAATTAAAAAAATAAAAATTAAGTAAAATACTGAAAGGGGAGATATAAAAAGCTTTGTGACAAGAGAAGTACAAAACATATAAAGTACACAGAGAGTTAAGAAAAAGGATATAGCTGGGCAAGGAAAGGACACTTTAATCACTGTCCCAAAGCAAAGTAAATGAATACATGAAAATGTATACAAAAGGATAATAATAATAATTCACTGTTATCTCAACAAAGTCAATTTCTTGGCAATGACAGGAAAAAAGTATACTCCAAAATCTTAGCTACAAATCATTCCAAAGTCTACTGCCATTTGAGAAATCATACACTCACTCACTTGCTCCACTACGGAAGCAAATGAGCAGCCATAAGAAAAGGTGTAAATTAAACGTAGTAATCAAATTTTTATCCTTGTGGGGAAACATACTAAACTGGGTTTGAATTCTTGTTGAGAGCTGTCAAGTATAGACAGGTTTGTCACAATTTTTTAACTCTTCTACATGGATGCATAACATTTCCTCAAGATGAAGGTCTTTTTCAGAGATTTGGATATCAAGTTAAGGATCCTTTGAAACTAAGCACTTTGAAGACAAATAGGTTCCAGAAGGATGACAATGAAATCCCCATGTTCTCTTCACAATCACTTTATGGCAGTTAGATAACACAGTAGAAATATCAGACCCTGCACATAATTTTTCCCTACCAGTGTTTTCTCCTCTTTATCAAATCAGTGCACATTTTCCATTGCCTTCTGTTTTGTATATAATTAACCAAGTTAATGTCCTTAAGGCTTAATTCAATTCAAATTATTTGAAAATAAGGGAAATATTTCAATGTAAAAATGGGAGGTTAAACCGAGATCTTGTCTTTTGGAACTCCAGAATCAGTTTTTATTTCCTATATCTTTAATGCCTATTTATTATGAGTTGCCAATAAAAGAAATAGGTATGTTCCTCAAAACAACTTTATAACAAATTTTCATTATAACTGGTATGCTTATAAATTCTGTTCAATAAGAAAAATTGTTAAGTACAAGGACTGAAGTAAGAAAAATACTATGCTATGCAGAGAGAAAAACAGAGATGAGTAATGTTTTCAATGTATGCAAAATAATTAATGGAAAAATAAGCAAGTACACAAAGAACAGTTATTTTTTAAATTTTCATTGCTTATTTTTATGAACAGTTTACAGAAAGCATTGTAGGAAAACCTTAATGTACGAAACGAATAATCAATGATTACTACAAAGAGATTATTGATATGAAGGTGAATAAAATAAAAATCATTAGGCAACATGGAACTATATCTAGTTGATCACTAAAAGAAGAGTTGGTGTATTGTACAAAGATAAATATAATGAGGTTATGTAAGATCTCAGTAGATTGCTGAATTGTGTAGTAAAATTAATACAACTTTTAATAATAAATAATCTTATGAATATATATACATATACATACTTATGTTTGTATTCATATGAAAAATAATCTAGTTTGGTTTACAATATATATTTTTAAACAGCATTTTCTATATCTATAACATATACAACATACAAGCAAATTTATATTCAGCTAAACTTGAGAGGATACTCCTTCTTTACTACCTGCTACCAGAAATGATCAGAAGAAATAAAAGAAATGCCAACTTTATTAAATAAGAAAATGTTTCATATTTTAAGATTTACATAGGTAGGAAAAAGGTAAAAGCTAGAATAGGGTTTTAGAATGTAGTTTTGAAGAAAAAGAACTTTTAAAACTCAAAACCAATAAAACAAAATCCTACTGGTCAATGAAATAACAAGGAATGTCTTTCTCTAATATCAATGATTTATGATAAAAAAGATAATTTACATTTAACAGAACACTTAAGAGTGAAGTCTTGACTGATATACTATTTTATCTTATATAATACTGTTCATACCACTCGATGATCATCTTTGAATGTTATGATTTTCTAGAGCTAAGAATAGGTGTATCAGCAGAGTGATCCTGGAAACTTATAACTTGAGATACTTGGCCAGAAAAAAGAGAAAAAATAAGACAAAATATGAATATAAGAGAAATTATACCTTTAGAATTAAGAGCTCTAGACTGTATGGGACTATCATAAAAGTGCTGGATATTATTATTATATTAAACTATGATGCTGAAGCTCAACATTCAGAAAACAAAGATCATGGCATCTGGTCCCATCACTTCATGGGAAATAGATGGAAAAACAGTGGAAACAGTGTCGACTTTATTTTTTTGGGCTCCAAAATCACTGCAGATGCTGATTGCAGCCATGAAATTAAAAGACGCTTGCTCCTTGGAAGGAAAGTTATGACCAACCTTGATAGTATATTAAAAAGCAGAGACATTACTTTGCCAACCAAGGTCCGTCTAGTCAAGGCAATGGTTTTTCCCGTGGTCATGTATGGATGTGAGAGTTGGACTGTGAAGAAGGCTGATCGCCGAAGAATCGATGCTTTTGAACTGTGGTGTTGGAGAAGACTCTTGAGAGTCACTTATACTGCAAGGAGATCCAACCAGTCCATTCTAAAGGAGATCAATCCTGTATGTTCATTGGAGGGACTGATGCTAAAGCTGAAACTGCAATACTTTGGCCACCTCATGCGACGAGTTGACTCACTGGAAAAGACTCTGATGCTGGGAAAGGTTGGGGGCGGGAGGAGAAGGGGACGACGGAGAATGAGATGGCTGGATGGCATCACCGACTCTGTGGACATGAGTTTGAGTGTACTCCGGGAGTTGGTGATGGACAGGGAGGCCTGGCGTGCTGTGATTCATGGGGTCGCGGAGAGTCGGACACGACTGAGCGACTGAACTGAACTGAACTGAAACTATGATGCAAGTTTAGCTTGTCAAATATGTTCACAGATAAACCAAAGATAAAATAGACATTTAATGTTTCTCAAGATGTATTTTCTGAGACCTTTTATGTACTGATACTGTGTGGCTACCTTCTATACTTATATAGAGGCAAGAAACCATTGTGAACATTTCCTTATTTTCAACACTAAATAGGGAAGTAACCATTCAGGACTGAGCTGTTGATGCTTCAGTTGTCTGCTTGGCTTATTCACTCCCATATAGCAAACATGTAGCACACACAATCTCAATTCACACCCTGGCAAAATAATAAATTACCCCATTTATTTATATACATATATAACTTAATTATATTCAAATTATACCCCAAAATACCCCACAGCCATTTATCTATGCTACCATTTAAAAACAGACAGAAGTTCTAGTATTAAACCTGGAATGTTAAAACCCTGTTTTTGCTTTATTACCAAGAAGCAGAGTTATATACAGTTACAATAGAATAGTTTATATTTATTCATGAATAACAATGAAACTGTAGGTGGATAAGTCATCAGAATTTTAGAGTTGCACAGAAACTGATGTACTGTCTGTCCTTTTTACCCAGGGAAAGAATCTTTGACACAATTAGCTGATCTTTGCTTGAAGACCTACAATATTCTGGACTTCTGGAATACCTAGTTCTATTTTTAGACTACATCAACATTAAAAAAAGAAAAGCACAGATGTCCATATATGAAGAAAGAGCTGTACTGACCAATACAGAATCTACATCACATGCAGCTATTATAAGCACCTGAAATGTGGTTAGTGTGACCTGATAAACATTCTAAGTATTAAACATATGCCTGATTTGAAAGGCTAAGGAAAAAAGGAATGTAAAATACCTCATTTTAAATACTTTTATATTGATTACATGCATGCTGAGATTATATTTAGGTTACATGAAATACACTATTAAAATTAATCTCACCTACTCTTTTTTACTTTTTAAAATATAGTTTTAGAAAATTTAAAGTCATATGTGGCTCACATCATATTTTGATTGGACAGCACTACTCTAGATTATCAACTGGGAAAAGTAATTTATAAGCTATTGCTGTTACAACAGCAATTTTTGCTTATACTAGTAACAGTTTTGCATTTATGTGTAGAAATATAATTTGAAAGGATATATATTAAATGATAATTTTTTACTACTCTCGGGTAGTGAAAATATGAGGTAATAGAAAATTTCATTCAAACCTCTAATACTGATTTTTAAATTGTGCTTAATTTTCGGGAACTAATTTTGCATTAAAAATCATCATGGGCATCTATGCTCAACTGATTTTCAACAAGAGTACCAAGATCTGTTGATGGGGAAAGGATAGCCTCTTTAGCAAATGGTTCTAGGAAAAATGGATAATCATTTGCAAAAGGATAAATTTGGATCCCTATACATACTGGATATAAAAAAATAACTCAAAATGAATCAAAGATCTAAATTGAGGCCTGAAATAAAGGGGGAAATCTCCATGAGCTTGAACTTGGCCAGAGGTTCAAAAACGTATCAAAAGCATAGGTAACAATAACAAAACTTGATAAATTGGACATCATTAAATTAGAAACTTTTGTGCATCAAAGGACACTATCAAGAGAATGAAAATAAATAACCTACAGATTCAGAGAACATCTTTGCAAATCATATACTCGATAAGGATCTAATGTCCAGAATAACACATTCAACTCAACACCAAAAAATTCAATTAAAAATGAGAAAGGATTTGAATAGGCATATGAAAAGATGTCAACATCACTAGTTATCAAGAAAACATAAATAAAAATCACAATGAGATACTACTTCATACTCATCAGGAAGGGCTATAATTAAAAAGAACAACAAATAAACAAACCAAAAATAAAGAGGGAGAGAGAGAAAATAATACGTGTTGGAGAGGACATGGAGAAAATTGGAACCCTGGTTTATTCTTCATAGAAATATAAAATGATACAGACTTAGTGGAAAACTTGCAGTTCCTCAAAAAATTAAACAAAGAATTACCAAATGACTCAACAATTCTACTCAATTATAAACCTGATACCTAAAGGTATAAGCCTAAAAGAAATAGCAACAGAGACTCAGATAACTTGTTGGTCTATGTTAACAGCAGCATTATTCACAATATTCAAAGAATTAACTCAGTAAGTAATTAATAAATATCTACACTAAGTGCTGGACACTGCAAGGTGTGGATGGTATGGTGAGGAGCGAAACAACAATCACTGGCAACATAAAAATAAAATGATTTTTAATGGTGTAAATGTATAGCATAATTAATAACATTCATAATGCAACCTCCTAAGACTCTAAGGCTTTGTCATCCTTAAGTTAAGTCTTTTTGCATAGTTTAAAAAATTTCTACAATTCAAAGGAATCTCAATTGATGTGAAATAAATATACTGATGAAACTATACAAAACTTATTTTGTCCACTGGCTGAATGAAATGCTTCCAATAATGAGGAATGGTTGGCATGATGCTTGCTCTAAAGGAAACTTCAATGTAATAGATAAAGAATATCATGCCTTTATCACCTATGCTGCAGATGCTGCTAAGTTGCTTCAATCGTATCCGACCCTGTGCGACCCCATAGACAGCAGCCCACAAGGCCCCTCTGTCCCTGGGATTTTCCAGGCAAGAACACTGGAATGGGTTGCCATTTCCTTCACCAATGCATGAAAGTGAAAAGTGAAGTCGCTCAGTCATGTCCGATTCTTAGCGACCCTATGGACTGCAGCCTACCAGGCTCCTCCGTCCATGGGATTTTCCAGGCAACAGTACTGAAGTGGGTTGCCATTGCCTTCTCCAGTTATCACCTATAAGAGCATCTAATTAAAACATGTAATTAAAACAGGGACCTATATTTTCTGTCTAGATATATGTATTTCAAATGTAAAAGGGAAGGATGGATTGATTAAAATCATATAACAATAAACCTGAAAAGTTTCATGAAAGAAAAGAGTTTGAAATAACTGGGAAGATATGAAGTAATAGTAATAATTCTGAATTTTATATTTTGATAGTGGTAGTGGTTACATCAATATAAGGAATAAAATAGCACTGATAGGAATGAAATAACACATCACAAATGAATGCATGGAAAGGATAGTGAAAGCTGAAAAATGTCTGTAATCTAGGTAAAGGTATTATACCAATATTGATTTCCTTCTATTGACACTGCATTACATTTGTATAAGATGATGCTATTGGAGAAGGCTGGGGAAAGGGTACATTGGATTCTGTGTACTATTTTTGTAACTTCCTATGAGTCTATAATTATTTAAACAACAACAAAACCACAGAAAAAAATGATCATGAAGAAATGTGTAAGGGAAGAAAAAGAGGACAAATAAAATTACCTATTATAAAATACTTTATACAACTTATTATAAAATAAAGTATGTTGAAGTATGTAGGATTAAACAGAAAAAATCCACCAAAGAGCAAGAGAATATACAAAATGGAAGGACAATGAAAGATATACTGCTGTTTTCACTATTTTTCAAATTGTTGTAATGCCCCTGAAGAATTTATATAATGTAAATATGGAAAAATAAAAAGAAGAAAACAAACAAACCAAAACAGGTAAGTCAGGAAAGGGTGGACATTGTAGCCAAGTGTGGAAAGGCGTTTTAGTTCAGGGAAGTGGTCTATCAGTATCCAGGGAAATCTGTGTCCCTCAGAATATACTTCATTCCTTCTCCTGTGTCACAGACACTGTAGCACTCTTAAAGACTATCCTGCAGGAGGCCAAGGCTTACCAATTTCTTTTTGTCCCAATTTTGGCAAAAATTGATGAGAATTCATACATAAGAAAATAACTGTTGTTTCTCTTATATTAGGACCATTTTCACACAGATGAGCTCAGCACTTAAGTTTAGCCGTCATTTTCCTTCTGTGTTTATAATTCAGGTTGGAAATGAACCAATCATTATCAAGGACTGAAGTGTACAAGTATCATACACATTAAGGTAGCTTAAAAATATTTTATAACAGAAAAGTGATCAACTCAAAATATACCTGCCAATTTCTCCAGAATTGAAATGAAATCAACAATAAAAGACCCCATGCTACTGCTGTTGGGGTTCAGTCCCTAAATTCTGCCTGACTCTTTGCAATTCCATGGACTGCAGCACACCTGGCTTCCCTGTCCTTAACTATCCCCTGGAGTTTGCTCAAAATCATGTTCATTAAGACCTCATGGAAGTGATCAAAAGGAATTTGAATTCCATGCTCTTTAAATCTTTGATTAAATTTTCATAGAAGATGGTGTAAATAATTGCATAGACAATTATTGCTGTGATTGTTCAGTAGCATTCTCCCCAAGACACACTAAATATACATTTTCTGATTACAAATACTTAGCAATACTTTAGTAGTAATACTTATTAAAAGATTTTTTCTTTAGAATGCATAAATTTCATTGTATAATTTTCTCCCAATTGAAAGTGATTATTATGACCCATAATGAGAATGCAATATATATGTTACAACATTTTCAATTTCCTGTTTAACTTTTATTTATACTTAGGATATATTAAAAGTTTCTGGCAATAAAGATGATCAGTTCAGTTCAGTTCAGTCGCTCAGTCGTGTCCGACTCTCCGCGACCCCATGAATCACAGCATGCCAGGCCTCCCTGTCCATCACCAACTCCCGGAGTACTCTCAAACTCATGTCTACAACCATATTAATTCCAAAAATCTTTAAATGCCTGATTTGCTCCTTTGAGATGACATTATACCACAGATAAAAACTGGGGTTAGGTTAGGCTTGGTCCAGAGAAAAAGGCAGGGATTTCTTAGATATTCAGGAATAAAACAGTGGCTTTATTCCTTTAAAAACACAGGCAGAAATGGTAACAGGAAACAACACGGACTACTGAAACTATTTACAAGTGAGATGTTTCTTATCAATCTCAACTCTAGGCTATTAACATACTATAATCTTTTATATGAGAAACTACTCCTTTGAGATGTACTGCATGGAAATGGGTAACTACCTGTATTACAAATAAACCCAGATAAACACATGTCTCCTACTTAACTTCTGATACACTCCAAAATGAGGCTGGTCACTGGTCTGAGCACATACAGGTTCATTTCATGTCTCTCCAGACCTTTGTTTAGACTGAATCTCCTTGCCTGCTTAGGATGTGTGCTGTTGCTGCTGCTGCTAAGTCGCTTCAGTCATGTCCGACTCTGTGCGACTCCATAGACGGCAGCCCACCAGGCTCCCCCGTCCCTGGGATTCTCCAGGCAAGAACACTGGAGTCGGTTGCCATTTCCTTCTCCAATGCAGGAAAGTGAAAAGTGAAAGTGAAGTCGCTCAGTCGTGCCTGACTCTTAACAACCCCATGGACTACAGCCTACCAGGCTCCTCCGTCCATAGGATTTTCCAGGCAAGAGTACTGGAGTGGGGTGCCATTGCCTTCTCCGCTAAGACTGTGTAGAAAGTCTATTAACTTCAAGAGGTATGTCTTTAGTCCATTAAAGCCTTTCATGAAAATCTTATTTTTAGAGTTCACAGGATCAATTTTTCTGTACCACATATAGTTATCACTTGATGGTATTCAATTTACAGTATCAAGCCAGTGTTGTACAAAAGGAGAGAAGGTTAGCACTCCCCTTGACAAGGATGGAAAAGGCTCTCGGGCCTGACAACACACATATGGTTAAGGCAATGCCACCTACTTCATGGCATCCAACCACTGTTTTTTGGACTCTGTGGGAGAGAGCTAGGGTGGGACGATTTGGGAGAATGGCATTGAAACATGTATATTATCATATATGAAATGAACCGCCAGTCCAGGTTCGATGCATGATATAGGATGCTCAGGGCTGGTGCACTGGGATGAACCAGAGGGATGGGATGGGGAGGGAGGTGGGAGGGGGGTTCAGGATGGGGAACACATGTACACCGGGGCAGATTCATGTCAATGTATGGCAAAACCAATACAATAATGTAAAGTAATTAGTAAAACAAACAAAAAAAATAAATAAAATATCAAGCCATTACTTTTTATTCTTCCTTCATTTCAAATTCAGCTAGACTAGCAGGCAAGTTTCAAGGAGAACACTAGATTCTAAGAAATAGAAAAATATATCAACAGATCTTTAATAAAGATTACAAAGTTAAAGTAGAAAAAGTTGTAACTAAATAATTCAATGTGACATAATTTTACCATGATAATTAGTAAGATTTCATATTTTCAAAGATGCTTGAAAAAATGTAGTTCATAAATATTTTACTTAAATTTATCATCTTATTTTAAACACCAAAAACTCTTTAAATATTGAGTACTTATGAAGAAATATTCTTTAGTAGGCCTCGATATTCATCTTATCTATGTCTTTGCACCTCAGTCTTAGGTTTATTATACTTAGATGAAAAGTATGTCTTTTCCTCTGTACCATCTGATTAAACTGTATCGGATAAATTGGAGAAAAAATTTAAAAAAATTAAAAGTTCAAAGGCTAAATCATTTAAAAACAGGAAGATAGTTCTTTACTTGTGGTTCCTTTGTAAGTGCTGTGTTTAGAAGTCCGGGGTTATGGCCTTGATCACATCAGTGAAGTCACTAGAATTCTTTTTCTTTAAGTATATGATGTATTTAAAAAAGAATAAAGGCAAACAAGACCACAAAATATTTCATGTTAGTAACTTCATACACAGATCTTAAAGAGACTTGCAAAGCTGACTTCTACTTTATGTTACTTATATATTTTGGGTTTTTTTAATGAGAATAAAAATGATTTATTAAGCATACATTTGCTTAATCAGTGTTTCAAGTCAGAAAGTACTTAAATACTGAGAGACATTTCTTTTTACATTAAAGTCTCTCAATTTATAAAACATTTTTTATTGACAGATAAGGCACAGAAAAATGCAAGTGACATCTGCTAAGCTTTACTTATGAAAACTTAAAGAAATCCTATGGGATAACATCACTCAATTTTTCCTGGAGTACCTCTGATGGAGACTTCCTAAAAAAAATCTGGAAATAATTAGAAACTATTACAGTACCTTAAAAAGTTTACTTGAAAACTAAATCTGCTCTTCATCAAAGAACATAATACATTCAGAATAATGTAATGGAAAAATAAGGTACATATACAGAATAATGAAAAGCATCTCAACCACATCTGATTGTGAAACTTAAAAAAGTTGACAGAGGACCTGTGAGATACTGAAGAACTCTGGAGGAAACACTGTATTCACTGATTAAGCACTGACTTTTCAAGACACTTTATATAATTTTACTCCAGTTCATTTTACTCTTAATTTTTAAAAAAGATACTACTAAGTGCATTTTAAAAACAAATGGAAAGAAAAGAATAGGTAAATCTTGAAATTTACTTTTATGTCATGAGATTTATAGGAGAAAACTCCATATACAGTAAAAAAAATGTTTTTGAGTATCTGTGGAACAATTAATGCAATATAAAGGTAATGCTAATAGCATCTTAGAACTTAAAATATGTTTTTCAAGAGACCTAAAATTCCACTGGCATGTCCCTTAGAGTTTAAAAGACTGTCCATATGAACTGAATTATCCTTGACAAGTACCTTCAGACACTTGTAATATGATCTCATGTAAATTTAGACCATATTTTGCACACAAACCACTGGCAATAGTAGGTTTATTCAAGAGCTCAAGATAAAAAGGAAAAGAAAAGCTGATAGACTTAATAATATGTGGTAGTTAACATGAAATTTCCGAAATCAAAAGCATCAAAATAAAGGCATCTAATGAAAGAAAAACAAATGCTGTGAGAAATGCTGCCTTTTCCTTTCCTTTTTAGTTCTTCACCTGTTTTCTCCAAACAAAATGTTATCTTTCCATGTTTTATCCAAATTTAGAGAAAAAAGCATTCTAAACAAACAAATAAACCAGAAAATTCCATTTGCATTGAAAACTTATTTTAACCAATAATTAAACCACAGTGTGGATAACATCTTTGTTGTGTTTCCCACTGTGGGAAAAACTTATTCATGCAGTCCATCAAGATAGTTACTCATTCAGATTTCCAGCTATTTTGTTAGTACTAATAACTGCTGATCATAATAACATGGAGCTATATCAACATTTGCAAAGGGCTAACTGTAAAACAGAAGAAAAACAATTCAAAACTCTGCTGTTTTAAGGATTCCTCAGGATTGCCTCTGCTTTGGCACCAAAAAAAAGCCTACAGAACCATGCTAATTCTACAGGGATCAGCTCCATTGTCAAAGAAATGCATTAAGGCCTGAAGGAGAGAACTCAGCATTGGAGAGAGCTGCTTGCTAAGCAATCTCCACAGCACCCGCAACTATATTTATCTCTCTTTATCAGAAGTCTGCTACTGCTATGTTGTCTGGCTAATGGATGAAAACAGGATATAAATCATCATGAATTTGAGTAGTGGAGAAAACGGCTAATTATTTTAAGGAATTCTGAAGACATGTCCATTTTTTGTGTGTCCTCAAAGCCAAGGTTTTATATATCTGTCCAACAATAAATGATCTGCAAAAGATGTTTTTATAAGCTAATTTTAAAGTAGAACAGTGAATTCTTCCCACCTGAATTGGATCAAAGGAAGAGTACTGATTTGTTTATCAGTTATTTCTTTAAAAATACTTTGTGGAAGGTAAAGTTTTTCAGTTTAATAGAAAATGAAACAACTGGAGCTTATTTTTTTTTAAATAAAGACATTTTTAAACCATTTAAACAAGGTATTTTTAATCAATTAACCACTTAAATATTTAAAACACACTGAATTATTTTAGACATTCAACGTAAAGATCAAGTTGAGAGACATGTTTATAATACAGCTTTTCTGAAACACTGAAAGAAAGTGCACTGCATAGAGAGCTTAAATTTCTCACTCTTCCTTTCAATCAATAACTGAGGCAAAGTTTCATCTCTAGGGCCCTTAATGGCAGGAATTCCTGGAGCCAGCAAATGAGTAATGTTAAACCTATGATTAGATGATGAGGCCATCAAACACACTAGACCCTAATGCTACATTCTTCTTTATTTCTCTGAACTGCAGTGAAACCAGGAGCTAAGGAAGAAGGAATTTTACATTATTTTCCCCCATGAAACCATTTCTTTCAAATGGGCATCATCAAAAACCTATGAGGTCCAGAAAGATTTCACAGAATGTCTCTCGAACTCAGGACTCTGGCTTTGGGTGACAATTCTCAAATGTCCTGCAGATGAACTCCTGCCAGGGATGCTGTTTCCTTTAACATCTTCCTTATTTACATATCTGGATGAAAAGTGGAAAATGGATCTAATGATTTCCCTATGAATATATTCTTGAAGAAAGTAAACCTGAAGACTGAAAAATAATAGGTAAGTTTTGGTTGTTTTTCTTTTGTTAATGCTTTAAAGGATTGGTTGAAGCCCTATTGCTGCTTATTTGTAAGTTAGTTGTGGTTTTAGTCAGACCTCAGGTCAGTAACTAGAAACAGTATATATAAATTTTCCTTTCTACTGAGGAAATTAGGATGTAAAAACTACTTATTACAAACATACATAAGTTCTTTTTTCATTCTCATATTACAAAATATTTAATACTTATGTGAAAATCAGGACCACCAGGAGACTTAGAGCTGGCGAGAAGAAAGACCATTAGGTCCCTATTTTGGTTATCAGAAAAATGTTACATACTATTTTCTTCTAATTGCATAAAAAAATAGTCAGAAATTATAATTCTATTTTTAATTCTGATTATTGAAGATAAATAGTATAAGTAGATTTTTAGATTTTATACTGAAATATATAAATTACATTAAAAAAGGGAAAGCAGCAATGTATCATA
Source organism: Moschus berezovskii (assembly GCF_049115385.1). NCBI lineage: Eukaryota > Metazoa > Chordata > Mammalia > Artiodactyla > Moschidae > Moschus > Moschus berezovskii. Next base: position 60,705,154 of record NC_142472.1, on the reverse strand, counting down.
TCAAAAACCCCTCACTGATCAGCTGTGTTTTATACTATGGCTACTGCATTAAAAAAACAACCTCCAGTTTGCATTATCTCTAATAGTGAAAGAGAAACCATATAATTAACAATGAACATCAAAATTATAAATACTACTCTATCATTTAAAAAAGATGGATGTAAAGAAGGGTATCAAAATAGCTATAACAAATTATATATATATTTGCAGAAATTAAAAAAATAAGGAACAATAGAAGGTTAGGTAAGATGGAAAATAATAAGACAGCTAAAAAGAGGGGAGAAGGAGGGAGATTAAATCAATATTTGCATGCTAAGATCATTTACATAAATACATATCTCAATTTATTTTCTTCATCTATGAGATAATAGATATTTTAAAATACAGAAACATATACATATATATTTACATCCATTCTCCTGTTTAATGAGATAAAGCAATCCTCCTATAGTTTAATGTAATCACGTGACTAAGATTTCATACCTGAGAACAAAGCAGCATAACAAGCTCAACTACAGACGTGCTGGACTTCATACAAACGAGGCCTGCAAAAAAGAAAGGTTAAAATAAAATGAAATAAAATGGTAGAAATCATCATTCTAAGTTAATTCATTATGTAGTTTTAACTTATAAAACATTTTTTAAAAATAGAATGCCTAAAAATAAATGAATGGAGATACTCAGTAACACATTCTTACAGCATTAATTTCAAAATATACAGATATTTCAAGAAGATATTAAAAATATGTAAAAATTGACCTCAGACTTGGGTTATTTATTTGGTCAAGGCATTTCTTATATTTAAGCAAGGCATGGATAGCTTTCAAAACTGATAAACCAGTTAGAGCTCCTTTTATTCCAATGACATTTACAATGTGATTGTCTCCAGAAACACAAAGATTGCTCTGTGTTTAGATAGATCACTGAAGATCTATCTAAATTTTCTTCCAAAAGACAAAATTAAAATAATTTTTATAATTTTTACTTTATTATAGGTAACTACCCACAGGTTGTCAATGGTTAAATGAATTTTGAAATATTAAAAAATGAATTTCTCATACAATTAACACGTTACATAATACTTATAAAATAAAATATTCCATTGTTCTGCTTCCAAAGTCTCTGAATAGAAGTCAGAAGAAAAAAGAATTCAATGTAATAATGGCTACTACTCATTGATCATGTGCTATGTGCTGGGTACTGTGTTAAGTGCCTTACGTACAAATAACTCATTTAGTTCTCATTATATTTTATGACATACTATTATTATTACCATTCTACAGTAAGAAAATACTCTTCTTAAAAACAGTCTAAATGTTGATTATATATATTATTCATCGACTTTTTTTCCATTAAAAGGATGACTGCTGTATAAGAAGAGAAGGCAGGTCATGATTGGGTAGTATTTTTAACATATAGAGAAAGATGTAACCAAGGATTAATAACAATCTCTGGAGGAGAGTATGTTAATCATGATGTTTGCTAATTTAAAATATATTTTAAAAAGTTTTTAACTGTTTCTAAAATTAACTAAATTAAAAGACTCATTTTTCTTTTTATATGAAGACAAATATAATCAGTAAAAGCACTACATAAGAAGAAATAGCATACCATCAGGGAAGCCCGATCTTACATTGCTGCTGCTAAATAGCTAGTTAAAGTGAACCAGTTATTTTTCTCTTCTTAAGGTGATTTCAGTAAAGAGTCTCAAATGTCTTCCAGACATTAGCATGTATATTTATTGTAGGGAGTGGATAAATACCCTTTTGTGCCCATTCTGCTAACAACTCTACCCTTAATGTGCAGACCTACAGAACAAGTTGTAAAAAGGCACTAGTATTCCATTTTATCAGATCTTTGGGCAGACAGCTACCTAATGAAATAAGAGGCAGATGTGAAAAGCTCATTTAAGAGACAATTGTTGTAATTGATCAGTGATTCTAATGTTCAGGAGCTAGAGTCAGAAAGATTAATGGGACGTTTATCACCTGTTGGCTATTCAACTATTTGAAATTTAGACAAAGAAAAACTAAGTAGAAGGCCAAAGAGCTATGCATAGTAGAGGAATCAAAATTAAAATTTGTACTCCATATCAGTTTAGATTTTAGATTGTAAGGCTATATAATGAAGTATTAGGTTACAAGGCTATATAATGGCTGACTATACAAAGAATTATTCACCACATATTCTGTATACTATAGTTTTGAAATACAGTTTTTACAAATTAGAAAAAAATATACAATTATATTCATTTCTCACAGACTAATTTTAAATGAACTTCTAAAGAACTGCATGTAACAAGAATATTCATATTTTTGCCAAATGTATACTATCATTCCACAATAAGAAAAATATAAACAAATGCTTCATCAATGCTTTTGTGCAAGGAAGTGATAAAATGACAGGATAGTGAAACTTCAATTTTAAAAACAGTATTCTGGAAATTTTGAAAATGGCCATTGTGATTTCAGGTCACTATTATCTTTGCACCTTTACTAATGAGATGTAATTAGAATGAACAGAATGATAATGGACCCTCCTCAAAAAAAAAAAAGAAACAAAAACGAAAACTTAATTTTGCCATGAGCACACAAGCAGAGACAATTTTGGAAGACTTATCACCTTTCAAAAACTTTATAATCATTTTGGTTGGCACTATTTCTAAGTGTTAACGAAAGTATTACTAAGACAAACGGATTTTTTATTAGAGATACACACTAAAGATATCTAGAGATATTGAGACATTTAATAGAGCTATTGAAAATACAAACACTGTCTGACGACATTATCCTTGCCCATTCTCTAAATAAAAAAGCACTCATTTTTGAAATTTTAAGGTGAAAGCAATAAATATGATTTTATACAACTTTAGCCATAAACTTAAGAAAGCCCAATTTATCTAGCAATGCTACAAATAACTCAGGCTATACATGAATATAGCAAGTATTTTACAAGCATATGTCTCAAATGAGATGTGATTATTTTTTCCTTTTTCTATCTGGCAAGAAATTCATAATCAAATCAACTCAGTTTGAAAACTCCTTTTATGAGTAAAGGACAGTGTTAGCACTTAGGAGTATAAGTAATAAGTAAGTATAAGTAACAATAAGTATAAGTAAGGAGTATAAGTAATAAGACAGTATCTACATCTTCCTAAGGGCTCCATCTTTCAATTCAAATCTAAGATTATCTAACACTTACAAAGAACTTTATCACTTACAGGTTGCATTTATACATGCTGTTTTATTGGATTCTCTTAACAACTATTTGAACTAGTTATTATTACCTCATGTGATAGGTTAAAAAATGAAGGGATTCAGTGACTAGCCCAAGGTGTTTCATTCAGTAAGTGGTGGAACTGGGACCTGAATTCAAGTCATCTAACTCAAAAGCCCATTTCTCATCTGCTGCAGAGCTGCTTAAACAATTTGACACTAACAGGATGACAACATGTGACAATGAGAAAGATCATAATGGTTAATTCCATCTTGGGTGATTTTGACAGTTTTCTTGGAGAAGATAACATATATATTGCAGATGTGGGAACAAAAAGCTTAACAAAAAGTACAGAGGGAACAGAGGACCAATAAATCCTGAGAAGACCTTTATAGTAGCTTGGGCGACTGGCTGATCAAAATATAGGCAGTGTGAGAAAGTGGGACTGGAGGGTTAAGATAAAATTCAAAGATTATCTATCTCCAACTAAAAGAAATAAAATTACACGTTTTTGAAAGTTAAGAAGAATATAGAGAAAGGGATACAATGGGAGAAATTATACTAAGGATCAGTTATTCCTATTCCATGATGACTTTTCTCACCTTGTCATTTAAGAAGTAGGCCCCAAGGGAGTTAAACACATGTGCTCCTTGAACAAATACAACAACAAAAAGTCACTTTTACCCACAGATATATGCTCACCAGAATAAATATTCTGACGAGAAATAATGATGGAATACTGTAGATCATAGTAGCTTACCAGTATAAAGTGAATTCAAGGAGTGTAGATAAAATCAACATGTGAGAGAAAGAAACTTAAATATGTACGAGGTACTCTAATGGTGAGGAAACTGTCCAGTACAAGCTTTTGAATACATTATGAATTATGTTGTTGAAAGATAAGGTTGGCTAGCTGACTGGCCAAGATATATGTATTTGAGAAGATGAATTAGGTGGACAAATTTGAGGTGGTCCAGACCAAGGCAGCAAAAATTTGCTGGGTCTAGATGAGTAAAGGACCATTCAAGTCACTGGCAGTTTTTTGGGTTTCCATTTACTAGGGGTGAGAAATCAGCTTCAACTTTTAGAACTACACTCCCCTGCCCAAAGAGAAAAAAAAAACAACAAGCAACAGCAAGAACAAAACCCCCACCAAATCCCACTAAACTGTAAAATGAATGTTAAAAGTTTGCCCTTTGGGATACAACCATCTTTCTTTAATACAAGAAATACTGACACTTTTGTTCAATGTGAGTCTGACTTCATGTATATCCAGAATTACAAGATCAAGTTTATATGCTTTAAGATAGTGTGGAAAAATTCCATGTCTAACAGGATGCCCCCTTATGGCGGGAGGTGAAGAGTACGAGGTGTTACGGTGACAAATAAGGAATCATACTTGGAGGTGGGACTCATCTTCTAAGGAACATTGTTTTCTTTCAGCAAGGGCCCTCTCCCAAGAGAGAAGAGCATACACGTCTATGCTTGGGGCAGTGCTCTAAGTATATTCTCAGTAAACTTTAATTGAATAAATCTAAAAACCACCATTCATTGAGTAAATAAATAGTTGATGCATATTTATATAAATATTGGAGAAAAAAGATTTTAAGGAAAAGTAAGAGTATTCTTTTAAGAACAAGAGCCCAATGTATTAAAAAAGCATTTATTGAGCATTGTGTCTTATGTGGCAGATACCAGGCCAGGTACTAAGTTTAAAAATAAGTGAGAAAAGCGGGACAGTTTATATAAACAAATAATCATGACAGACTCTTAGGAGATACAGAGACAACAGTGTTAGACACACAGAAAGGGTAGTGAGTAGCTCTGCCGAGAATTCACAGGGACTGCGACCTCTGAGTTGCATGATGCTAATCCTATAAGCAAAAACAGGGGGAAAGTCATCTAATTTAGTTTTTAAATAACTTTCTGATGATTTTAACTTTTAGAAGTGCCCAAATTGTGGCTTCCCAGGTCACTTGACCGTAAAGGATTCACCTGCGAATGCAGAAGACACAGGTTCGATTCTTGAGTTTGGAAGATTCCCTGGAGAAGAAAATGGCAACTCACTCCAGTATTCTTGACTGAAAAATTGCATGGACAGAGGAGCCTGGTAGGTTATAGTCCATGGGGTCGCAGAAACTTTAACATGATTTAGCCACCGAGCACCAGCACAAAACTTAATAAGGTCAAAAACTTATCAATTATCAAATTGAGAAATTAGTGTGGCTTTATAACTTAAAACTAAAAAATCAAAATTAAACAAAAAATTAATATTAAACATCCTTTAAAATACTAATAACAGTCTGAATTTGTAATATAATTGCTATAATTAATATTAATATATGTCTATGTAGTATTACATACTATTCTAATTGGACACTTCAAGATTTGCCTATATGTTTCAGGGAATTTAATTTAAAACTGTACAATTAGACAATGTGTAATATTACCTTCAAGAAACAAAAGTAACATTAAGTTCATTTACCTTTTTAAAATGTAACTAAACAATTACAGTTTATTTTTATATTTAGACTATAAATTTTAATTGAAAATTAAAAAAATATTTTCAGAATACTACAAAGACAATGAAAGTTCATTCGTTCATTGATTTACTTTAGTTTACATAAATATTAAGCTAACACGAATTTATGGCAGCCTTACTCTCTTTAAAAGAGGAACATAACTGAAGTTTGGAGGTATTAGGGCTAGCACACATTTTCTGTAAAGGCTCAGATAAAATATATTAGGCTTAGGGTATGGGGTCAGGTGACAATAATACATTTCTGTCACAACTACTCAACTCTGCCATTGTAGTGCAAAAGCAGCCACGGACAATACATAATCAAATGTTTTTCAATAAAACTATTTCCTCATTCCAAGGTTTGTTCATGTGAGAGAGAGAGACAGAGACAGAGAACACATACATATGCACACATACTTATACATACATCTTTAGATTTTTAAAACTATAGGGGAAAATATTCTAGATGTATATCTATGACATTTTATAATTTAAAAATCAAAAAAATCTCTGGAAAAAATCTTTCTTGCACGACTGTCATAACCTTAATCATCGGTCAATTAATATGATACTAGTTACAAACTTTATACTACTTAGTGTGATTAATAGTGTGACTATCCCTACATGTTGCTGTAGATATATTAATGTGCTTAAGTAACAAGTTAACCCAGCGTCCCCTGAAGATGCTATGAAATATATGTACAAGCACCTATTATTCTTCTTAAATTCTAAAACATCTGAATTACAGAATACATCAGGCTGTAATCTATTAAAATATAAGAGATGTGACTTCATTTTTTAAGTCAGAAATCAGTGGTACTCTCACATGAATATTTTGAATGATTCATAAAGAAATTAACATTAATTTTACTTGCCATCTCAAAGTAATTTGATATTGCATCTTTTCCCATGAAAATTCTCTATGTTCAGAACTAAAAATCTATTTCCATATGAGAATAGTTGGCTAAGTGCTTTTAAATTATAAATTTAGAATGTTTAGATTGCTCAGAAACAAGATTAACTGTAACTGCAGCTACATAATCCCCTGTCATTTTGACTGACTTATTGAAATTAAAACTCTAAATTGTTTTTCATTTGTTTATTTTTGGTTTTGGTCATTGTGTTTATACAGCCTAGGAATCTTATTGACTGTGGATATTTTTTCTTTTATATAATTTTGCTCCTGCTAAAAATGTTTGCATAGTGGTAAAGCTGAAGTTCCTAATACTCTTTCATAGATAACTCTTCCATGGAATGATAGATTACAATAAAAAAAAATGAACCTACATAGATATTTCCGCCAGCTTTGACTGTGAATGAGCTGAGCTGAAGAGAATATTCTTATGGTACTATTATTAACACCTATAAAATATGCAACACTGATGTAAATTTACTCTTTTTTACTTATGCTTTAGAAACCATGTTTGTGCTAGCCTATCAAAAGTGCTGCATCAAGAGAAATATCTTGGAAAATTCTTGGTATTCAATGTCACTTTTTTTTCCCTCCACCTGACTTTCGTTTCTCTTTGTACATCCCACAGAAATACTATTTTACATTTATACATGCTAAACAATAGAATATAATGTCCAAATCACTTGGGATTAATTAAGTTTTGAGTTGGTTATCTCTTGAGATATTCTCATTTAAACTATTTATTTTAGGAACTATAAGTAAGCCACAGAGATGACACTATCTTTGACCTCAAGGAATGAAATCCCAGTTACAAAAATAAGGCACATAAATATAAGTATATATAGGTGTCCATATAGAATATTATACAGTAAAAAATATACAGTATTATGCCTCCAAATAACTTAAAACAACTACTGTTTTAAATAGAGGTCTTCATTAAATACTGTTACCTATAGTATTAGACTCAAGTTTTCACTACAGAAGTAATTGACCTGAGTGTCTTGTCCTTTTCTTTAACTTCCTGGTTTAATCACAACAGCAATGAATAAGGGTGAAATAAGGGAAATAAGAGACCTTTTCACTATGATAAATCATCTGGATCCTGCAATTCTCTTTTGGTTAAATTTAATTATAGAACCAATTGTTATTCCTGTATTCCTCTGCAACAACTTTCTTCTCTTCTCCCTGTGCTCCCTCAAATTCCAAAAGCCTCAATTAAATTCTAAAACCACTAAACTATGGTTCAAATTTTGACATTACCTTAGACTCAGATCCTGAATAATTATTAAGAATAATACATATATATTTAACCATGTAATTCATCTCAAGAAATATTGATAATCAAGAGAAAAAAGCAAGACATTTATATAATTAAATCACATGAATAGAGTTGAATAAAAATGGATATACCAATGACTAGTTATGAAAAATGAAACAATAATTTATATTCTATAAAATATGGGCTCCTCCTTTTAAACACAGTATGTATAAGTGAATAATTTGTATACTGACAGTTCCAAACTATCCAAATTCTGACTTTCATTTATTTATATTCTTAAATAAATATATTTAATAATTTTAAGTTCTCAAGTTTAAATAAATTTAAGTTTAAAATTGCTTTTTAATAAAATACACCTTTAAGTTCTTTATTTTTGTATTCAGAAAAATACTGGCTCATTTTCTTTTAAATATTTATGCAATACACAACAGAAATACTATGAATCCCTTTTCTTAATAATGGATTCACAAAGTCAAAGATAAAAACTAAAAAACATAATTAATAAGAGAAAATTACTTGATAAATATTATAGTTAAGGCATATGGACTACAAGGAGATCCAAAAAGTCCATTTTAAAGGAGATCAAACCTGGGTGTCCACTGGTAGGACTGATGCTAAAGCTGAAACTCCAATACTTTGGCCACCTCATGCGAAGAGTTTATTCACTGGAAAAGACTCTGATGCTGGGAGGGATTGGGGTCAGGAGGAGAAGGGAACGACAGAGAATGAGATGGCTGGATGGCATCACCGACTCGATGGACATGAGTTTGAGTGAACTCCGGGAGTTGGTGATGGACAGGGAGGCCTGGAGTGCTGTGATTCATGGGGTCGTAAAGAGTCAGACACGACTGAGCGACTGAACTGAACTGAACTGAACTGAAGGCGTAAACAAGGAAAGAGAGGCTATTGCTTAAGGTAGGCTCAAGTAGAGGTCAGTCAGATGAACCTTACATATTTTCAAGAGTACATTAATTCTATCCAATAATTATAGGCTTAAACTGTTGAAGCACTCTTTAGAAAACAAGCTAGACCTTCAGAAAACTCCTCATTTGTGCTCAAAGCAATAAATCCTCAAATTTAACCCAAGCAGAATCTTCTTTACCAAATCCTCCATTTCAAACAAAATATCAAATAGAGATGAGTAATTAGTCCAGTTTTATTCATTCTTAAGAATAAAATAAAGCTTTTGTAACTTGGAAAAACTTGAAAATTCCTTCATTTTTAAAAGTGAATGCTGTTTTTTTTTTTAAAGATACTGCGAAAAGTCACAGAAATTATTCTAAGTATATATTCCCCCTAAGTAATAATTTAGTGAGATTATATGCGAAAAATTATATAATCAAAAAGAACAGATCACTAAATTAACAAGATTATTTACCTATACCAGAAAACTCTATATTCAACTCATGTGTGCACGCTAAGTCACTTCAATCGTGTCTAACTCTTTGCAACCCTATGGACTGTAGCCCTCCAGGCTCCTTGGCCAATGGAGATTCTCCAGGCAAGAATACTGGAGTGAGTTGTCCTGCCATCCTCCAGGGTATCTTCTAGGTCCAGGGATTGAACCAGAGACTCCTATGTCTCCTGCACTGGCAGGTGGTTCTTTACCACTAGGGCCACCTGGGAAGCCTATCCAATTCAAACCTATCTGCAACTTAGAGTCAAATTATATAGTTCTGTAAGTACCAGAATACAATCTGATAATAATAGAGAAGTCAGTGTGTGAAATGCTCTGTAATAAATAACAATTCAACATAAAATATTATACCCATTTATTAAAGTAAATATTTTTATGTCTTCTAATTCTTGCAATAATAGAACTATTACTAATAACAGTTGCTTTTTGAAATTGTATGAATTGGGAAATCTATGAAGTGAGATATAATAAATGGTAATAAAAAATATCTGCCAAAAAGGAGCTAGTCATTCCCATGAATTAAAGACATTTCATGATTCGGTTGTAAAAACAACACTGCATACTTTCTATACGCAGGGCACAGATATGCAACAGATACGTTCCATGTGCTAGAGAATCCTGCATTCTAATGGAGGACATAGCAGATAAACTGATCAGTTCAACGTGAAGAGAACTGTTATCTCGGAACCATTATAGGATGTTGACTTGGCAAACAAGATAAATGATGTCATTAAAGTAATTCTTATTGTGATATAGGAAAAGGGTGAAATTTAATAAGGGGAAATATTTAACCTAAACTTGGTCCAATATTCTTGCTCAGAGAATACCATGGATTCTGGGCCACTAAGTCCATGGTGTCACAAATGGTCAGACACAACTGAGCAACTAGTACATACAGACACACACACACACAGTGTACAGTCATTAATTTCTTTGGAAAAGCTAACTTAAAGATAACTCTAAGATAAAAAAATCACAAATATTTCGACTTGTAAAACAGAATCTGTTTAATCCAATATACAAAAACACCCACTGACAGAGTATCAAACTTCAAGATTTCCCCATATATCAAAACAAATACATTAATAGAAAGCAGAACTAAAGTGAAAATATTTGCTAGATTATATGTTGCAAAGTACAGCTACTGAAATAATCTGTATTACTTTTTTACATAACCAGTTTCCAAGTTTAAATAATATCCTTGATTAGAAGATTATCTTTGGTTAGGCTTAGTGTAATTGGAATAACCCTATTGAGGACAGAAGGAACAACATTTTAGCCATAGATAATAACATGTGTATCATGAATCACAGGTCATATTTCCATATGGAGGAGGAGAAAATAATCCTCCAGCAGTTAAAACTGGTATAAGAAGTCTAAATTGTAGCTTTCATGGATTCTCTTATGCACAATAAAGTTTATATTTGCTTTATATACAATAAAGTAAATTCTGGATGGATAGATGATAAATTTAAAGGATTGATTCTACATGGAAAGGCAATGCATATGCAAAAGAAAGTAAGGGAAACAAGTTACCCAGGAAAATAAACTTTAAAGGAGACATAAGGGGGAAAAAGCTTAGACCTCTGGTAAAAGTCCACAAAGGTAACTATTTTACATACTGGCTTAAGCAGAGCTGAAATAGAAAAATATTACCACACAATCAAAATCTCACCATATATAAAAATTATACAATTTTGGTTTTCATTATTATACAATAGAAAAATTAAAGATGAAATCAATATTCCACTGACCTTTGCAATAATGGGGCAAAAAATAGTTTATTAGTACTACAATCTCTGAGGGATGTAATGAAATAAAGTCTATTTGTGAGAAAAATAGAATGGTACAATGTGAGTTCTAAAAAACAGTTACAAGAAACCAAAGATTCTCACTTGGCAGATGGGAAGACTTCTGGGGAAAGAGTTACTGCAGAAAGGGTTTATTTCTCTTGTGATCCAGGGCCCACCTAAATCGAGGCAACTTTACATAATTGAAGGTCATCTGTAACGCTGAAACTGTGTTTTGATACCTGAGAAGGACAGACTGGAGACTGATGGTCAAGGGTGACATGCCCTGGGGCTGACCTCAATCTCTGAAACTAGAGACACAGAACAACATATCTGGACAGCAGAGATCATAGACCAAGAAAAAATTTGCTCGTGTACATTCTCTTTAGTTGTAGTGGTGTTTAAAATACAATGTAGGTAGATATTTTTAATTATTCGAATGTTAGTAAGAACTAATTGGTTTGTTAATATTAAAACTTATCCTGAGCTCTCAGAACTAGGCAATTTTATAATTATTATAGAATTCTTTAATCTGGATCTAGTTTTTAATTAACTCAAAGAAGATCTAAATTGAAAATCTGAAGACATGGCTTTAGAATACAAACTAAATAGCTACATACTCTCAAGCTAAGATATCTGCCTTTACTGATACTAAAGTTCTTTGCTGGTAAACAACAGATTAGTGATTTTGAAACTTTTTTTTTTACTACAATAATTCTTCGGCACTCAGCCTTCTTTATGGTCCAACTCTAACATTCGTATGTGATTACTGGAAAAACCTCAGCTTTAACTATACAGATCTCTGTCGGTATTTCATGTCTTTTCTTCTTAATATGCTGTCTAGGTCTGTCATAGCTCTTCTTCCAAGGAGCAAGCGTTTTTTAATTTTATGGCTGCAGTCACCATCTGCAGTGATTTTGGTGGTGGTGGTGTAGTCACTAAGTCGTGTCTGACTCTTGCGACCCCATGGACTGTAGCCTGCCAGGCTCCTCTGTCCATGGGATTTTCTAGGCAAGAATACTGGAGTGGGTTGCCATTTTCTCCTTCAGGGGATCTTCCCCATCCAGGAGTGGAACCTGGGTAGCCTGCCATTGCAGACAGATTCTTTACTGACTGAGCTATGAAGTCCAAGAAAATAAAATCTGTCACTGCTTCCAATTTTTCCCCTTCCATCTGCAATGAAGTGATAGGATTGGATACTATGATCTTAGTTTTGTGAATGCTGAGTTTTAAGTAAGCTTTTTCACTCTATTCTTTCACCCTCATTAAGAGGCTCTTTATTTCCTCTTCACTTCCTGCATTTATAGTGGTATTATCTGCATACCTAATGTTGTTGATATTTCTCCTGGTGATCTTGATTCCTGCTTGTGATTCATCCAGCCCAGCATTTCACATGATATACTCTGCATATGGGCTCCCCAGGTAGTGCTAGTGGTAAATAACTCGTCTGCTAATGCGAGAGTCTTAAGAGACGTGGGTTTGATCCCTGGGTTGGGAAGAGCCCCTGGAGGAAGGCAAGGCAACGCAATCCAGTATTCTTGCCTGAAGAATCCCATGGACAGAGGAGCCTGGCAGGTCATGGTCCATAGGATCACACAGAGTTGGACATGACTGAAGTGACTTACCAGGCACGCACACTCTGCATATAAGTTAAATAAACACGGTCACAATACACAGCCTTGAGTAGTCCTTTCCCAATTTTGAACCAGTCAGTTGTTTCATGTAAGGTTCTAACTGTCGCTTCTTGATCCACACACGTTTCTCAGGAGACAGGTAAGGTGGTCTGGTGTTCCCATCTCTTTAAGAAATTTGAACTTTGTTGTGATGCACATAGTCAAAGGCTTTCACACAGTCAATGAAGTAGAAGTAGGTGTTTTTCTGGAGCTCCCTTGCTTTCTCTCTGATCCCAAGAATGTTGGCAATTTGATCTCCGGTTCCTTTGCATTTTCTAAATCCAGCTTGTACATCTGAAGTTCTCAGTTCACAAACTGGTTAAGCCTAGCTTGAAGAACTTTGAGCATAACCTTACTAGCATGTGAAATGAATAACAGCCTTGTCATGGTGAAGGGGCTTGCTTAACTCAATGAAGCTATGAGTCATGCTGTGCAGGGCCACCCAAGATGAGCAAGTCTCAACGGAGAGTTCTGACAAAACATGGTCCACTGGAGGAGGGAATGGCAAACCACTCTAGTATTCTTACCACAAGATCCCCATGGACAGTATGAAAAGGCAAAAAGTTTATGATACAAGAATTTAGAAGGGTGAGCCAGGCAAATACAGGTAAATGGAGAGCATTCCATGATTACAAAATAATTCAAATATGGAAAGACTTTTCTGAAGCCCTCATATCCTTTAAAAGTCAAAAATACATTGATTTAATTGAATTCCCTAGCCGTAATGTGTAAAACATATAAATCACCATGGGAAAAATTAATTTATCTGATATATATATATATATATACACACACACAAACACACACATACAATTACTGAAATGTATATGAGGTTTTTTATTTTTTGGCCTTATAATTAACTGAAATTAAAGGATTATATAAATAATCGAGTTATTTATATAATTAAATAATTTATATAAATATATATATTTATAATATATAAATATATACATAAATATAAATAAACAAATTAGCCTGTTTCATTACCTGGATCAATCCCTCTAGCAACTGGCATGCAGTATACTTATATATGGGAAATACACTAGTCCCATTGCCAGATGCTGCTATTCCATAATTTACAATGACAGTCAATTGCTATTCTGTAGGAATTTTGTCCATAATTAACTGAATTTTACATACAGGTGTTTCCCATCATCCTCCCTGATACCTTGGGCTACAGAAGCTAGTGAAAGCTTTCCATGAACCTATTAAAACAGAAGGAAAAAATAATATTCTCAAGCTTTTAATAATATAATATCATAAATTTAAAAGAATATTTATAACATATTTCATAATCCAAAACAATCAGAATTCAATTTAAAAAAGAGGTAGATTTACCTTAGAGCAACTGAAGGATACAGAAAGCCATCAAGCTACTAAATAAACACAGGAAAAACAGTGTAAACTAATTACATAGTATAACTATATTATGTCCATAATAAAAATATAAAGTGGCTGAAAAATATAACCACTGTCTAAGTGCTCAGCAGTATATTTCCTCTTTTAAATTTTCTAATTTACTTTTTCTTTTTCAATTATTTCTTCAATGTGCATAAACATCAGAGGAAGGACAAAATGATGAAAGCCTATAGTGATTTCAAGCTTAGTTTATGGAGGGTTCCACGTGGTTTACCATAGATATAAATGCTGTATCTAACTCAGTATGTAGGAAATATTCACAATATAAAAACAAATTATTTTCATGGCTCAGTAAAAACTACATGTGTAGCCTCCAAAAACAGACTTGTTGTTTGACGTTACATGTGTCATGGAATATATAGACCATTTCTTCTAATTGTTAATTGATTTAGAGCATCCATATGTACTGATATGCCAAGATAATCCAAGCTGATGCCTGCATGAGTGTTTTAAATATTTGCTTTTTCTCTTTTAAAACGTTCTGTTTTGCATGAAAATTTGTATGAATAATTTTATTAGAACAAAAGACAAAGCTATTTTCTTTTTAAATTATATTATTATGGAATATACGATATAGGTAGCTACAATCTATTATTTCTTGAAACAAAAATACTTTCCAAACACCATATTAAGGTTATTGTTGTAGTGCTCAGTCACTTCCAACTCTTTGAAACCCCATGAACTGTGGCCCACCAGGCTCCTCTGTCCATGGAATTTTCCAGGCACGAATACTGGACTGGGTTGTCATTTCCTCCTCCAGGGGATCTTCCCAAGCCAAGGACTGAATCCATCTCTTTTGAGTCTCCTGCACTGGCAGGCAGATTCTTTACCACTATGCTACCTGGGAAGCACCCCATATCAAGGAATATGATCCATTTCGTGTGTGTGTGTGTGTGTGTATACGCACACACTCAGTCACATCCAACTCATTGTGACCCCTTGGACTGTAGCCCGCCATGCTCTTCTGTCCTCCACTATCTCCTGCACTAAACATTTAGCTGTTATATCTTATTAGTATCCTTTGACCTACAACAGTTTGCAGCTATCTTTTACCTTAAAACTTCCTGTTTTTCTCCCCCAAAATGTCCTTCTCCACATTAAAAAAAAAAATTCCCCATGTTTAAATTCAAGCTATATTATTTGGTAAATAATACTCTATTTCAAGGTATACTTCCATGGTAGCTAGAAGGTAAAGCGTCTGCCTAAAATGTGGGAGACCTGGGTTCGATCCCTGGGTCGGGAAGATCCCCTGGAGAAGGAAATAGCAACCCACTCTAGTATTCATGCCTGGAAAATCCCATGGACCAAGAAGCCTGGGGAGCTACAGTCCATGGGGTCGCAAAGAGTTGGACATGACTGAGCAACTTCACTTTCCTTTCCCTTACTTTCAAGGTCTACTCTTGATTTGTATGTTACTTTCATATCTCCTGTCTCTGTGGAAAAGATGCATTTCAATATGCTTTTACTCCTAATTTCTCTCCTGGGAGACTAGGAAATAATATGATCTCTGACTGTATCCCTACAATATACTACAGAATACTTCATGTAGTATCTTACACATACCACTATATTTGATATACTATATGTATCATATTCAGTAAATCCTTTTGGTAAATAAGGTTTCTCTGAATTTTCATCAGTCCTTAACGTTATACTGCTGCTGCTAAGTCGCTTCAGTCGTGTCTGACTCTGTGCAACCCCACAGACGGCAGCCGACCAGGCGCCGCCATCCCTGGGATACTCCAGGCAAGAACACTGGAGTGGGTTGCCATTTCCTTCTCCAATGCATCAAAGTGAAAAGTGAAAGTGAAGTAGCTCAGTCATGTCCAACTCTTTGCAACCCCATAGACTGTAGCCTACCGGGCTCCTCTGCCCATGGGATTTTCCAGGCAAGAGTACTGGAGTGGATGGCCACTGCCTTCTCTGAACTTTATACTAGGTTGTTGGAATACAGTTCCAGTTTAGCTAGGCAATGAGTATATGGTGAGAGTCATAAAAATTCTAGTGAATGAAAAAATAATACTAGTTTGAGGGCTTCAGTAAAACCATTCTCCTTGACAAATCATGTCTTCTTTACTTTAATCATCTTCATCAGCTAAAATGAGATTCCTATATTGAAATACACAACTTAGCAGTTTGAAACTTTTTACTTATGATGAGAGTATAATTTCTCCTTTTAGAGGATATTGTTTTCTTGTGAGAAATTACCTATGATGGAAAAATATTTGTTAACATATATATTTCACATATATCCATATATTAACTATTTCCTGCACTTGCCTTTGTGTGTATCTAGTCTCCAACCATGTTTCACAAATGTATTCACTGCTGTGCTGGCAATGAATTTCATTATCTTTAACTGTCTGTAAAAATCTTTATTTTCCCTTCATTTTTGAAGAGTATTGTCACTGGACAAAGAATTTCAGGTTGGAAGTCTATCAAAACTTAAAAGATGTTCCATTATTTTCTGATTTGCATAATTTCTGACTAAAGGTTGATGATAATTTTATTTTGAAATCATGGTTTTTCCTGACAGTGATCTCAAAATGTTAATTTTAATTATAGGTTAAATTTGACTTTTTACTTTGTGTGTAACTTTCTGTGAGATATAACATATATATTGATCCATGTATCACCATCATCCCAAAGAATCCCTTGTAATATTCCTTTACAATGACACCCTTTCCCACCTATAAACCCTGGTCAACACTGATCTGTTTTGAGAATGTCCAAAAAATAAAAAGGA
Organism: Moschus berezovskii; assembly: GCF_049115385.1. Classification (NCBI taxonomy): domain Eukaryota; kingdom Metazoa; phylum Chordata; class Mammalia; order Artiodactyla; family Moschidae; genus Moschus; species Moschus berezovskii. Next base: position 60,688,180 of record NC_142472.1, on the reverse strand, counting down.
AACATAACATACAGAACCCCCGAGACGAGCATTTCTTTCACACAATAATGCCAATCAACCAAGCAGTAAGGTTTACCAACAGTTTGTCACTTTCTTCTGCTGTCTGAATCTACCACAGTCTTTTTTTAAAAAAAAAAAAACAACTCACTGAAAAGCTTTTTCTCCAGTTTTGCCTATTACATGAATAATCATGTAAAGGTTTTTGCATGAAAGCAAGTTTTCATTTCTTTAATTTCAAGGAATGGGACCACAGGGTCATATAACTGAATGTTTAACTCAGTAATTCTCCCAAACTGTCTTCCTCAGTGACTGCCGTCTTGCAGTCTCAAAGCCATGGATGAGAGTGCCAGTTGTTTCAACTTCTCCCCAGCATTCTGAATTATTTTATTTTTTTTACTTTAGTCATTCTTCTATATGTTTGTAGTGCTCAGCCATCCTGGTTTTAATTTGCATTTATTTTCTGATAAGATTGGCCATCTTTTTATGAGCTTATTTCACATCCTAATGTGATCTTTCCTCAAGTGTCTGTTCAAGCCATTTTTATTTTTAAAAAAATTTTTTTAATTGGAGGCTAATTATTTCACAGTGATTTTGGAGCCCCCCAAAATAAAGTCTGACACTGTTGCCACTGTTTTTCCATCTATTTCCCATGAAGTGATGGGACCAGATGCCATGATCTTTGTTTTCTGAATGTTAAGCTTCAAGCCAACCTTTTCACTCTCCTCTTTCACTTTTATCAAGAGGCTTTTCAGTTCCTCTTCACTTTCTGCCATAAGGGTGGTGTCATCTGCATATATGAGGTTATTGATATTTCTCCCAGCAATCTTGATTCCAGCAAAGATCATGGCATCTGGTCCCATCACTTCATGGGAAATAGATGGAAAAACAGTGGAAACAGTGTCAGACTTCATTTTTTGGGGCTCCAAAATCACTGCGGATACTGATTGCAGCCATGAAATTAAAAGACGCTTACTCCTTAGAAGGAAAGTTATGACCAACCTAGACAGCATATTAAAAAGCAGAGACATTACTTTCCCTACAAAGGTCTGTCTAGTCAAAGCTATGGTTTTTCCCGTGGTCATGTATGGATGTGAGAGTTGGACTGTGAAGAAAGCTGATCGCCGAAGAATTGATGCTTTTGAACTGTGGTGCTGGAGAAGACTCTTGAGAGTCCCTTGGACTGTAAGGAGATCCAACCAGTCCATTCTAAAGGAGATCAATCCTGGGTGTTCATTGGAAGGACTGATGCTAAAGCTGAAACCCCAATACTTTGGCCACCTCATGCCAAGAGCTGACTCACTGGAAAAGACTCTGATGCTGGGAAGGATTGGGGGCGG